>NW_027490120.1:1500000-1651168 GCF_050948175.1 Xylocopa sonorina
CAGCACAGGGCCTAATGGTTCAGGCTCTCTGCGGTGGCATGGTTGAGTTGGTCGTCGCTGCGGAGCCGTACCGAGTTCTCCAGCGCCCGTCCTGGGCTGGGGACCTGGAGGACTCCGTGGTGGTCGCCCTGTCGGTCCCGTCACGGATCCAGCCAATAGCGCTCGTTGCGCGTGGCCACGGGTTCGTAGCGGTCGACTGGGCCGATTGTCTGATGGTGGGCGTGTACGCGCCATCGAGTTGGCCCCTCAGTCGTTTCGACATCTTACTGGACGAGCTGCAGAATATTGTTTCTTCGCATGCAGATCGTCCAGTGTTCGCCCTCGGGGACTTTAATGCTCACGCATCCGCGTGGCAATCCCCGAGGACGGACCAGAGGGGTCACTCGGTGTTGGACTGGGCGGCTGGCCTGGGTCTCTGGTTATTAAATCAGGACTCAGCCAGCACGTGCGTACGGTACCAGGACGAAAGCATCGTCGATCTATCTTTCGTCAACGCCCTGGCCGCGCGCCGTGTATCGGTGTGGGGGGTCGACGACGTGCAGACTCTCTGATCATGCGTACATACGCATATAGGTCTCCACGCCTCCCCCGACCCGCCCATCAGCACACCACCAGAAGAGGTGGGCCCCGAGGGGCTTGGATGAGGACGCCCTGATGGCGGCCGTTCTCGCAGTGGCCTGGCCGGGCGTTCCGGCTGAGCCAGTGGATGTGAACGCGGAGGCGGATTGGTTCGCGGACATCATGTCATCTGTTTGCGACGTGGGGATGCAACGTGTCCGCTCCAATCCGCCCCGCCGCCCGGTGTACTGGTGGAATGACACTATACAGCGCCTTCACACTGATTGCGGGGTCGCTCGCCGCCAGTACACCCGGGCGAGGCGTCGACGCACAACCAACGCGGCGAGAACGGCACAGCTGTATAATCATATCGTACGCTTACGAAACAGCTGCAGCTGGTCATCAGGAGTACCAAGGCTCAGGCCTGGGACGGACTCCTCTCGAAGCTCCGTGAAGATCCGTGGGGGCGCCCGTATAAAATTGTCATGGACAAGTTACGTCCATGGGCGTCTCTACTCACGGAGACGATGGACCCTCCCTCCAGCTCCTGGAGCTGGTGGTCGGCACCCTGTTCCCTTCTGGGGAGGTGTTGGCCCCCGTTTACACCATCGACCGTGCCTTATGGTCACAGGAGCTGGAGGTGTCCGGGGAGGAGCTGGCCTATGCCGTCAGACGCATGAGCGAGCGTAACATCGCCCCCGGCCCTGATGGCATACCTGGCGGTGCCTGGGTCATGGCACTCAGCGTCCTCGATCCCCGTCTGTACAGGCTGTTTAACGCCTGCCTCCAGACAGGGACGATTCCACTTCGGTGGAAGTGTGAACGGATGGTTCTCCTCAAGAAGGACAACAGGGTCGCGCAGTCGCCCTCCGCCTACAGGCCCATCATGTTGCTGGACGAGGTCGGTAAGCTCTTTGAGCGCATCGTACAGCGTCGCCTTGTCCAGCACCTGTCTCGTGTAGGACCCAACTTGGCCGAGTGCCAGTTCGGCTTCCGGGAGGGACGGTCGACCATCGACGCGATTTCGCGCGTCAAGTCCCTCTCGGACTCGGCTACGTCCCGGGGGGGAGTTGCTTTGGCAGTATCCTTAGATATTCAGAATGCCTTTAACTCCCTCTCGTGGGTGACCATCCGCGGGGCCCTGGATAGTCACGAGGTGCCCCTTTACCTGCGGATGGTGGTCGGTGATTACCTCCGGGACAGGGCCATCGTTTACGGTGGTCGCAATGGGTTTGTCAGGCGTGACATCAGCCGTGGAGTACTCCAGGGGTCCGTCTTGGGCCCTTTATTGTGGAACCTGGGGTACGGACACGGCTCTGCGGGTCTCCCTGTCGGCAGGCGTACACTTAACGTGTTACTCCGACGATACTATGGTGTTAGCCACCGGCAGGGACTTGGGGAGGACCATCTGTCGAGCGGAAGTTGCTGTTGCGTCCATCGCCTTGCGGATTCGGGGCATGGGGTTGGAGTTGTCCCCTCAGAAGACGGAAATAGTCTGTTTCCATCCTCGTAGGAGGGGCACTCCAGCTCCATGTCTGGTGAGGATCGGGTCGTCCGACGTCCGGGTGGTCCAGAATATTAAATATCTTGGTGTCTACCTGGTCGGCTCCTGCAGTTTCGTCCCGCACTTCGCTCGTCTGACCGTCAGATTGGGCCAACTCACGACTCATTTGAGTAGCCTCATGCCCAACCTTGGCGGTCCAGACGAGCGGGTGCGCCGCCTCTACTGTGGTGTAATGAGGAGTGTGGCACTGTACGGTACCCCCATTTAGGCCGACGCATTATCGGCAGCCATTCGGGTTCCAGAACCTGGGTGTCCAGGAAGTACCCATCCCCACCTCCTCGTGGTGGAAGCTGGGCGCCGGGCTTGCCCGGTGGCTAACGGGGCTCTGGGGCTACCATACCAAATCGAATTAATTTAAGACTCGGAGGTTTGGTGCATCAACGATTGCCCAAAATAGTCCGAATCCTTTTCGTAGAGCAAAATTGAATAGACTGAGCAGGCAGTCTGGAGGATCTATAAATTTGGCCAAACTGATGCTTAATAATTCAAAAAGGGTCAGAGTGAGCGTGTTCGCGTACACGTAGCGAGTTCGCCTCCCCGAGGTTCCATTTTCCAGATTTTTCCATCGCCCGTTTCAGTGAGGTGGGAGTACCCTGGGAGGTAGAGGCTCGATTCCGTCGCGTATACCCGTCTGGGTGAGGAAGCACGCCTGATCACCGTCCTGGTGTAGGGCAGACAATAAATCCTGTCGGCAGCCATTCGCGTCATAAGTGGCTACCGTACAGTGTCCTATGAGGCGGCCACCACCCTGGCGGGTTGTGCCACCTTTAGAGTTCCTGGCGCTCGAAGACGCCCTTTATGGGCGTCTTCATCCTGAGCGTCAGGACTCCACCCCGCCAGGGGAGACATTAAGTCGGGACGAGCTTAGGCTCCAGGCCCGGCGGTCCACCATGTCAAAGTGGCGAGACGATCTGTCTCGTCACGGAACCCATTGGACCGTCGAGGCGATCCTGCCCATCTTAGATAGATGGGTAGGTCGTAGCAACGAGCGGCTGACGTTCCGAGCCATACAGGTGCTGACCGATCATGTTTGTTTCGGTCGGTACCTGTGCCCTATCGGACGCGAGGCGACCGCGCGGTGCCACCATCGTGGCGCCGCGGAGGACTCGGCGCGGCACACTCTTCAGGAGTGTCCAGCCTGGGGGTGCCGCGTTGGGTGTTAGCGGCGGAGGTGGATCCGGACCTCTCGTTGGCGAGCATTCTATCGGGGATGCTTGGTCGCGGGAGCGTCTGGCAGGCCATGATCTCCTTTTGCGAGGAGGTCATCGTCGCGAAGGAAGCCGCCGAGGGGGTTAGGGAGCAATCCCTGCCAGCTCGACATCGCCTGCGGGGTCGGCGTCGTAGACGTTTGCCCCGTTCCGCCTCACGGGAGGGGGGGGGGGGGGGGTAGTACCTTCGGGTGGAGGTCGCTCCCAAGAACCCTTCGGGGGGCGGGACTTCGCCACCATCGCTGCGCCTGCGGGCCGTGATGGTAGCCATTACGCCTCAGGGGCCACGATTCGGCATTTGTCGGGCCATGATATCGAGTCTGACGCACCAGGGGCACCTAGTGCGTCCGGGCCACGCCTGGCCCGAGGCATCGACGACGCCCGTGCGGGGTGGACCACTTAGGTCGTGCCCCACGTCTTTGCACGGGTGTCGTCCGGGAGGCGCGGTCGGTGCGATTGAGGGATTGTACCAACCATTGCACGCGTCCCCCGGGACGGGAGTGGTGGCTGCGTGATCCAGCCATCGCTCATTCCTCGGACGGGGGAGTATGTCTCTTCGACCACACTCCTCTCCGGGAAGGGGGTCCTCCCAGTCACCATGGAGGATCCCGGCGCGGGAGGGGAACGGACGTCTTCGTCCAGATTTCCCGGTCCCCTCCCTGTAGCGCCGAGGACGGTCACCGTGGGGTTTTAGCCGGTAAGAGTCCGACATACCCCCGCAGTTCTCCAGCTCCGGGAGATCCATGAGGATTTGCCCACGTTAAAAAGAGGCTAGTTTTAGGTTTGGCTTTATTAGATGAGGTTCAAGTTATATTAGGTTCAAGTTATTCTGGGTTCAAGTTATACGGGAATCGAGTTTAAGGTTCATGTTATACGGAGTTTGATTTTAAGGTTCAAATTATACGGGGTTCGATTTTAAGGTTCAAGTTATACAGGATTTGAGTTTAAGTTTCACGTTGTACGGGGTTTGAATTCGTGCTAGGAGCGTGCGTAGTGTCGTCGCGCGTAACCTGTTGAAGATGGTCGATCGTACTGTTCCTTTCGGAGGGGACGATTCGTCGGGAATAGCCTCGGTTGTCGAGAGTCTAAGACACCCAGCGATCGTTGCGAGCTTTCGAATCATTTATGCTCGCTTCGTGTCGTCGGGTGAATATATAGACCGCTTCTCGAAGCTTGTACAACCAGCGAACGTCCCAACGAATTTTTTTTCCATTTACCCGGTCGTTGTTTACGGTACATTAGCGGACCCCTCGAGTTCTCGTAATCGAGAACTCGTCGGGTCCGCTTTTTTAATGCCATTTTTTCAAAAAGTAATACGCCGCTGGCACTTTGCCGTTTTTCCACTCGCAGAATTGTTCCGTTGAGCTCAGAGGGGATCCGTTCCGTGCCGTTCACCCATAACCTCGTTGTCGAGAGTCTTGAAACCCGCCGCTGCGAGATCGAACTTTACTTGCTCGCTTCGCTTTGTCGGGAGGAAAAAGACCGCCTCGAGGCTGCTGGTACGCGGAGGAGCCCTAACGAATTTTTGAAAGATTTTTTTTTCTTCATACCTGGCCGCGCGTGTGCATTTTTCGTAACTTTGAGGGAGACATTACGCACCAACCATCGGCGTATGCGTTTCATCCGTAGGACCGATATATCGTGTTGCCTTGACCTCCGTCGAGCGATGAAAGTCGCCACGGATCGGCGAAGCCCGCGTCTCTTTCACTGGAGACGATTGGGTATCGACTTGTTCGAACTTTAGTACCAAGAGACTTAAAGATCAATAAAATATACATGTACGATTACCCTGAACGGTGGATCACTTGGCTCGTGGGTCGATGAAGAACGCAGCTAATTGCGCGTCAACGTATGAACTGCAGGACACATGAACATCGACATTTTGAACGCACATTGCGGTCCACGGATACAATTCCTGACCCACTCCTAGCTGAGGGTCGTTCACGTAACCAAAATACTGCTTGCGTTGCGTTTCGTCGAATCTTCTTTCCCCACGGTGCTCGAATCTGCCCGCCGTCGTTCATTCTCGAATTAAATTACGAACGTTTCTGAGTTCGGGCGGCACCGAAAAAGGGAGGAAGAGAAGCGATACGCGACGTACAAGCGATCGTTGGACGTTCGTCCGAGTCGTCTGTGGCCGTGCTGAGGCAATCTGCGATTGGCAACGTGTGTGCGCGTGCGACGTGCGTAATCGTGTTCATGGAACTCGACGGTGTGTCGATCACGAACTCGCGTGAGTTCTTCGTGGCGTCGTGAGTCGTCCGTTAAACAGGCGACCGCCCATGGAGAACCGCTTCGTGTTTCGATCGCCGATTTTGTTCCGCGTTCCGAATTCGCGCACCCGCCACACGCATCGCCTTCGCCTGCCTTTAGCGCACCATACGAACATGCGCGCGCTCGACATCGCTTAAAATGAATTTTTTTCATGCCGCAAGACCGAGGAAGAATACTCGGTCGAGGGAGAAGAGATATACAAGAGAGAGAGAGAGCGACATCGTCGTAACGCGAGGGATGATGATGCGCATCCGATCGTTCGAAGTTCTCCTCGTACAGCCCCAGGGTGTTCGATCAGAATAACCCGTTCTCTCTGTTCTCTCCGCGTGTGTATAACATGTTCCGCGAGGGAAAAAAAAGATCTCTCGCGCGGAACGTCACTCGAACATAGGCCGTCGTTGCGCTGTAATGTCGTAACGTTATTCGTGAGGGCGCTCCAACTCGGCGTGTCCTTCGTTCTGAAGGATCAGGGTAATAAAATCGGGGGAAAAGGAGCCGCTCCGTTTCGATCTCTGCGTGTTACGCGCGGATGGTGGAACCGCTGGAGAGTATAAACGGTGTTGATCGTTCACAGCTACGACGATAAAGAGGACGGATGTTAAAGAAACGCCAGTAGCTTGGTCGTCTAGCGAGAGTCTCACATTTTTTTTATATTTTTTACGAATCTTATATAAAAGAAATACCGACACAAGAAAGACATTGGCGAGGTGCACAAAACGCCTCGACGAGAACAACAACGAAGAGGTGCGTGTAGTTCTCGCCGGTTTCTCGAGCGGTAAATCAAAGGATCGCTGTGTCGGAGATGGACGAAAGTTCTTTTCGTCGTCTGCCGTCCCCGTTCGCCGATGCTCTCTCCTCATCTTGTATATATTATACATACGAATCTCTTTACCTTCTCTCCGTAACCGAGTTCGATGGCACGAATGAATTTCGTGCGTCACGTAGAGACGACTTCAAATTAGGAGAGATTACCCGCTGAATTTAAGCATATTACTAAGCGGAGGAAAAGAAACTAACCAGGATTTCCTTAGTAGCTGCGAGCGAACAGGAATGAGCCCAACACTGAATCCGGCGGTTCCGCCGCTGGGAAATCTAGTGTTCGGGAGGATCCGTTTATCCTGAGACAACGAACCGCGTCCAAGTCCATCTTGGATGGGGCCATTTATCCACAGAGGGTGCCAGGCCCGTACCGACCGGTACGCGTTTCGGGAGGATCTCTCCTTAGAGTCGGGTTGCTTGAGAGTGCAGCCCTAAGTGGGTGGTAAACTCCATCTAAGACTAAATACGACCACGAGACCGATAGCGAACAAGTACCGTGAAGGAAAGTTGAAAAGAACTTTGAAGAGAGAGTTCAAGAGTACGTGAAACCGTTCAGGGGTAAACCTGAGAAACCCAAATGATCAAATGGAGAGATTCATCGACGACGATACTGGCTCCCGATGGCGCGCGATGCCCCGGTGGTACCATCGCGGTTCCACAGCGAGCGGCACGCCGTCGTCGGCGAACGTTCCGGTGATGTAGTCGTGCACTTCTCCCCTAGTAGAACGTCGTGACCCGTTGCGCGTCGGTCTACGGCCCGAGTGGGCGCCTGTGGCGTCGCAATCTTGCGCACGTGGCAGACCCTCGGTCGCCCGGCCGGCTGCGCGACGGTACACGTACGGTATCGGGCCGCAACCAGTCCATTCTCGAATGTACGTGCGTCTAGCCCGCCGCAAGCTCGGTCAAACTACCCGGTGGAACAGACTTTGCGTCGGCGCCGGGCCTGGCCAGCTGTTAGCAGGTGGTTCCTCGACTGCCTTGGTCTCGAGGTTCCTTAAAATGGGGAACAGTCCCCATTCTGGTGACGGGCTACGACTTCTTCCTTCTAGACGAAGTCATCGATGCGAGGGAGGCGCGGATACTCGTAGATGGAAACGAGAAGGCGATGCGTAAAAGTGCGAGTGAGCGCGTGCACTAGCACGCACGCGAACGCTGCTGGTTGCTGGATCTGCAGGCGTGTACGGCAGGTTGCCTGCGTGCAGGGATTGATGCTGGAGGCGGCAAAGAGGCTGATGGGTGGCAGGCGCTACGCCTGACGTCACACTACACTCTAAAAGAATATAAATCCTACACTTCCTTCCTACGAGATAGCGTATCTAAATGTTTACAAATCGATGCAATACAGTACTAATGCTTCATAAAACGTGATATCGCATTTCGTATCAACGGTTCAAAGTAAGTAAGTAGGTTGTAAAGCTCTATGCATCGCATTATGCTTATCTGCTTCTACCCTTCAAAAGAATGTGAACACTACACTCCCTTGCAGAGGGATAGCGCTTTTAGATATCTACTTGTCGAAGCAATAGAGTTCTGTTACTTCATTCAACGCGATGTCGCATCTCATTTCAATGTTTCATGATAGGTTGTAATATTCAATGCAACGCGGTATGTTTATCTGCACCTACACTTCAAAATAATATAGATCCCACACTTCCTTGATACGAGATAGCGTTTCTAAAAGTCTACGTATCGAAGTAATATAGTTCTAATGCTGTATAACTCCAACGTTCCAAAGTAAGTAAGTTATATTCTTCTATGCATAGAGTTATGTCTGCCTGCTTCTACGATTTGAAAGAATGTGAATTCTACAGTTCTATGCAACTAGATGGCGCTTTATAGTGTCTGCGCGTCAAAGCAGTATATTTCTAATGCTCCATGCAATGCAATAGCACATCTCATTTCAGCGTTTCAATGTAAGTAAGATGGAATCCTATATGCATGCACTATGCTTAGATAAGATAATATCAGATATATTATACTTCATTAGAATGTGAAGTCCGCAGTCCATGCAACAGAATTGCGCTTTAATGGGTCTACTTGTCAATGCACTAGAGTTCGTAGCCTGCATGCAATGCGATATCGCATCTCTTTTCAACGTTTCAAGGTAAGTAACCTGTAACCTTCTATTCATAGCAATATGCTTATATGCTTCTACACTTTTAATGAATGTCAATAGAAGGGATCCATAAAGCGGGATCGCGCTTCACAGTTTCTACGTGTCAAACAAACGTATTTCCTTGGTGGTATTCCGTATTCCGAAGATGGTAAAGTATGTAACATGTTATCTTCTATTCATGTTATTATACTTGTTTGCTCCTACACAGCAACCGATTGTGAATTCTGCTGTTTCTTCCAGCGGAATGGGGTTTCATATTGTCAGCGTCTCAAAGCAATAGATACCTAAAGCATTACACCATGCGATTGCACATCTCATTTCAACGATGCAAATTAAATAAGCTGTAAGCAATTATGCATGGCATTATACTTATCTGCTTCTATGCTTTATAATGCTTTGGGATGCGAGAATAACCTCAACCCCCCCCCCCCCTTAACTGCCTAAAGAGAAGTTGAAAATCTAGCGGTCCTGCAGGTGAGACACCCGAGGGGGCGAGAAGAGGTGATCGCCGAAATCCACTGATCGATGGCCCCGAACAATACCGAAGCGTACAGCTCGTCCCACCAAGGAGCCCCGAAGAGGATTCAGGAGATCCGAGGATCACCAGCGAATTCAAGGAATCTGAAGAAGAGAACGTGAGAGCTTATTCACTAAAGCGTCCTATTTTCATGCCGCATTTCATGTATCGCATATTGTATATTATATCTTATATCGTGAAGCGGGTGGTGATCCCCGGTCATTCGCGGCGTGTTGCGTAGTTTTCTATAGCCCTTGTTAGTTAAACCCACCTCGAGGCCATAAATAAAAAAGCCGTGACTTCAGTATCCCGCGACCCGAGTGTATGTACTCGGCTAGGCGTAGTCGAGAGGAGCAGCATTTCGAGGTTTCGAGCATTGTTCCGCCCCAAGTTTCCCGGGGTCGTGTAGTCTATTTCTTTGGTGCTTTCTGAGCAGCTGGCGCCCAAGAAACTATAGTCTCGCAGTTTCGAAATACCCTCCCGTTTCGGTGATTATTTTTGCGTTCGCGAGCCCGCGAAATGTTGTACGTAAGTGGATACATTGTAACGACAGATCGCTTTAGATTAAAGTACGTTTTACACCTTAAAGTATTTGAATAATTAACCCCTTCGAGCTTCCCTGACTTACTGTAGATAGGTTTCCGTCACAACTGATAGGGACCATTACTTTACATAGATATATAGAACATACATAGCCTTAAACGCAGAACTGAGAGTTTGAGAACTTCCTTCGAAACGTTGATAGTGATGAGCTCCATCGGATTTCATAGAATTTCAGAACTTACTTGCTATGAATCGTAGGCAGATAAGGGCCATCGCGTTACTTAGAATTTTAGAACTTGTTTACTCCAGCAAAGATTTCTATTGCCTTCGTCCGTTCTTTTAGAAGAGTTTTTCATAAACCACTTACTTTTCACGTTTGCAATACTTTTAAATGTATGCGAGGTGTAATCGTTTAAGTTTTAAAATGATTACTTACTGCTGATTATTATTTAGTAACTCGGTTATAAACGTGTCTGCATAAGATTTAATCCATATATTCATAAGTCTGAAATTTATGCAGTCATTTGTTAGTCACTTATTGTTCAAACGACAAAGATTCTGACTACTTCAAAACGGTTGACTTTCATCAATTTTCTTAAAATCGACATACGGTCCAACTGCTTGCATTAAAGACTGTAATTAAAGTTTTCAAAATATTTTACCTCATATAGATAAATTCTGGAATTGAAGGTGATTGTTTGATTTTTCTAACTCCTGTTTAGAACATCTTTCCATTGGAATGTTCAAGTATTTTTCATATTCGTAATTATTGAAAATGTTTTGCTTGGTTCTTTAATTTAATATTTAGAATTTCCTGAGAAATATTTTTTATCGTAATGAACTATATAATTGCAATTATAATTCTTTATGAAATAATAATAACAGAGAGGAATCTATCCATTCTTGTAGTTTTGTAAAGAGTATTTAATCTCACTATTTAAAATGAAACATTAACATTTGTTTACAATCTAATGGAATTTAGTTACCTTTTGATTAAAATTCATAATGTTAATCTTCCGTAGTTCAACAATTGTGTGAGCTGTCCTCAGGAATCGCAGCTCAGTATTTATAAAATGGACGACAATCGAACAGCCTAACCAAACGTGATCAAACCGATTTTTCATTATTAATATTATAATGTTTAACTTATCCTGTATACTATTAAAATGCCCTTCGAACAATGTTTATTCACTTCCTTCCACCACTGTTTACAATACGTATGTTTCATTTACTATCAAAACCGTAAGTATTATCGCCTTTCTTTACTTTTTGTGACCTTCAGTGGCTTCATGTAACAGGTCGTTGAACTCGTTTTAAAATGCTCGATCGTATTACGGAAGAATAAACATACCAATTCATTTTAAAAAATGAAGGTGACCTTCAAATGTCCAACATACCTCCACTTACAAAAAAACTATTTTCATCAACGGATGGTACCTTTGTACTGTGCAGTTTTATATTAGCAAAAACTACTATGAAATTTATAGTTTCGAGGATACCTGAGGTGCTAATTATTACTACCCCACCCTGTATATTGTTATGGATGTGTCCAACAAGGAAACGATGAACAAAATTAAATTTAATATTACGATGTTTATTATATTACTTATAATATATTTGTTTTTTTGGAATTTAGCCAAAAAACAGTGTTCACGATGTCGGCAGATGAATATATTTGACTTAGAATTACAAGAGCCGACAATTTCGAAAGTAGAATATTTTTTTACTCGGCTAACCGAATCATTCCAAACGTTAACTAAAGTGCGTGCCTTTCAAAACAGTCAGATGCAAATTACGATACAACGTTTCCAAAAAATGGTACGTGTCACTCGTTTTTAATTTCCGTTTTTTCAAGCAAAGGAAATTTAATTGAAATATCCGCAAAATTTATGGACAAGAAATTTATTATAATCTTACGCAACATATATGATGGTGATAAACGATAAGTATATGGACCTGAGAATAGAAAGTATTGAGCAGAAAAAGAAACTGATAGAACTGCAAAGTAGATCGATATATCTCACAAATGATGCTTCTACGTTCATAAAATCTGTTAAATAAAGAACTATTGCAAATACCAGGTATAATCAATATTACTTCTGCTCAAAAGCTATAACAGAATTGGACCGAAATGGATATAAAACAGGAATTTATATATTCAAAGAGAAAAAATGTATTACTTACAAATTGCTTATGTTCGCAAAGATCTCACTAATTCAGGCTTCTTGTCTTGCAAAACTAATCATTCATTTAACATGGGAAGGGGTCGACGGATAGTAAAATATTCTCATATTTCATAGCCTCGCTCGATACGTCAATTGGATCATGTAAAACATCGGACACTAATTGCATCTACACCTTCAGACCTTAAATATATAATTACAACATATTTAATACCGTTTTAATAACACTTTCCTATTATTTATATCTATGCCTAATAAATATATATTAATCGAATAAGTTGCTTTACCAAAGAATAAGAGAATCTGAGGATTATAAATCTGAGCATTACATAACAAACGTGCATTACATACATAATGTTACATGTAAAGAAAGATGAAGACCAAAAAGATCGTACATAAGTTGAATCCACAATGCGGTCACAGAGATACAGAAACGGCAAAAATTCCCAACAATAATTAACAAAATTCAAAAAGGGTGGGGGTGAAAATCCATCCCCTTGACGATGATAAGAAACAAGTCTGCCTCGTGCACTATAATACCTCCAACAGCCAGCGGTTGGCACGCAAATGACAACGGATAGAAAGAATTCCGTGGCAGAATAGAAAGTGAATAGTAAGAAAAACATATTTATTTGTTAGATGTTTATAAATTCAAATTTAAAAGTCCATGTCGCATTTAATATACTATTGTTTAACAAGGTGATTTAATGTTGATTCAAATAGGCGTGGAGAACTAGCTGGTACTTCTGTCAATGTAATTTCATTTCTGCAGGATACAGTAAAAACACATTTACAATTTAAGCAAGGTTTCACTAGATCTGGCGGATTTTCTAAATTTTAGAATGGGATGATGGCGGTAGTAGTTGGTTCAGCGCCAGGCGATAAACATATACAACAAGCAAAGTAACGTAAACGGATTTAAAATGTTCAAGATTATATAAATGAAACTATTACACTTTTATAATCCATGTACCGTTTCTGTTCTTTGTAACTTACAAAGAGTCTTAAGAATGTAACGCAACGTAAAGAAGATTGGAAACAGAGAAAGCAGGCCTTAATCACAGATAAAGGAACCTTGGATCTGTTGGGTATCGTGGTTACTGGCATGTCATGTTGAGGGATGTGTCATTCAGTTTTAATTTTCTAAACGAGAACAATTCAAATAAATTTGGAGTCGACACATTGGAAAAAAATTTCTTCCAGTGAAAAATGCTGCATGCAGTGCAATAGCAACTTAACATCCCCTTGATATTCTACAGAAAATCTTATGTCATTTTCCTTGATTTACTAGAATCGAAACTATGAAATCTATTATGTAGTTTTTCTGCAACTGCTACCATACACACGCGCGCGCGCATACAAACACACGCGCACGTACATACGAAATCCATCAAGATTAAAGATACTGTATATCTATTGGCTATTACATGGATAAATTGTAGAATTCCATTTGTAATTGATAATTAGATTATAAATATTTATATGCTTTTATCAGAAATTTAAATACGTCAAAATTGCAGCACGCAGGTGTGTAAATATCACTTCGCGATCTCATTTCATTTTGGCAGTTATACTTATATATGAGGATCGATCCAGGCATAAAACTTGATAATCTTTCAACTATAAAATAATTATGGAACATTAGACTTTTTGCTAGCGTTGGTCCATTTTATCACTTTCGGAACTTATGAAGCAGCTAGAACTATAATAACAATGTACTTTATATCTTTGCTCATTGTTTCCAAAGAAAATATTAGATATGAATAACTATGTTCATTTTATTATAAATGTATGAGTAAAGTTCAATCTACATAAATAAATGTTTTCAAATTGTTGTAATTTATTTAATTCTTATCGTTTAGCGATACAAAATGTATTACAAAAATATATAAAAATATATTTCACTTTAGTTTTTTCAATATTTTTAATATTTTATATTATCATATTAAAATTTTACAAAAAGTAACAAAATTTTTAGAAGTAGGAATAATTTTTCCTTAATTAGTTAATATGTCGGTTCTTTTTAAGAAGACGGTATTTAATTTTTCAAAGTAAGTTTCGACTTTAAATTGACCATTAATTTCTCTAATTTCATTGCTTTTCGTAGATCACCGCTAATTTTCAACTTTCCCATTACAGCTTTGTCCATGCAAGTTTTAATTCTCCGAAAGATATATAATATTATGTTATTAGTAAAATTATTTTGCATTTCTAATTAATTGAAATGTAAAAAATATATTTTTTTTTATGAGAAAGCATTGCGAAAAAATTTTGGGAATCCATTGCTAATGTTGTACCTAGTGGTTGACTAGGTTCTCCTCTAGCTGCCGCACCCCTTTACTATTTTTAAGATCCAAAAACCGTGTACCAACTTCGTCGCCTTTAAAATTTACGAAATTTACATATTAACCTTTAGTTAATTATTTACACCTGGATTACATGCATAATGGGTAAAATCAGACATTCCTTCAGTTTTTTAGTATTGCCTCATCGATTAAAGACTGATTAGTAACAGATTTACTGTCTTTGAAAAAATATAAGTGTACATTGCATCACCCATTATTTCCAGCTTCCTACTATAATTTTGTGATACTGGCTGTTGTTGCTTGTAGTTAATAATCCATAAATTATCGACGACTGGAGTTACCAACAACCGATAAAGTATGCTATCACACACGGTTATGTATATCTCGTCAACACTTCAGAAGAATGTAAATCCCACTCTTCCTTGCGATGGAATAGCGTTTCTAGAAGTCTACGTATCGAAGCAATAGTGTTCTAATGCTTCATAAAACGCAATGTCGCATCTGATTTCTATGTCTCATGATAAGATGTACTATTCAATGCAACACGTTATTTTTATCTCGCCTACAGGTCAGAAGGATGTAAATCCCTCACTTCCTTGCTGCGGTATAGCGTTTCTAGATGTCTACGTATCGAAGCAATACAGTTAGTAGATAAGATATTAAATGCAACGCGTATAGGTAAAGTACAGTACAGTGTCTGCGTGTCAAAGCTTTAGACCTTTACTGCTCCATGCAATGCGATGTCGCATCTCGTAAACCTGTATGCATATCATTATGCTTGACTGATTCTGTACTTCAAAAGAATACAACAACAAGGGCCATCACAATGTCTGCGTGTTAATACAGCGGAATTTTAATTGTCAATGCAATGTCATGGCGCATCTAATTATAACGTTTCGAGGTAAGTAATCTGTAACCTTCTATGCATAGCATTATACTTATTTGCTTCCGAACATCAAAAGAATGTCAATCATACAGTTCCATGTAACGGGATGGCGCTTCGCATTGTCTGCGTCTAAAGCAATGGCGTTCTACTGCCCCATGAAATACGATGACGCATCTTATTCCAACGTTTCAGAGTACGTGAGCTGTAATCTTCTATGAATACCGCTACGCTTATCTGCTTTTACACTTCATAAGAATGTGAATTCTGCAGTTATGTGCTACAGGAAGGGGGTTCATAGTGGCTATCTCTTAAAGGAATGGAGTTCTACTGTTCCATTCAATGCGATGTCGCACCTCATGTTCACGTTTCAAGGTAAATAGATAATATCATAATATTAGAAAAATATAGCATAAAACGCGCCGTCGCATAGCATAGAGCAGTAGAAGTTTAATTATTTCACACGCAGACAGGCACAATAGAATTCGCGTTGTTTTGAAGTGTAGAAACAGTCAAGCATAAGGCCATGCATAGAGGATTACAGCTTACTTACTTTGAAATGTTGAAATGAAATGCGCTATCGCTTTGCATGGAGCACTAGAACTCCATTGCTTTGTCACGCAGACACTATGAAACGCCATCTCATTTTATGGAACTGTAGAAATCACTTTTTTTGGATGTGTTTAAGCAGATAAGCATAACTATATTCACAAAAGATTACAGCTTACTGACTTCGAAATTTTGAAATCCGATGCACAGACGCATTGCATGGAGCATCAGAACTCTACGACTTTGTCACGCAGATATTATGAAGCGAATTCTTGTTGCATAGAACAGTAGAATACACATGCCTTTGAAACGTAGAGGCAGATAGGCATAATGCTGTGCATAGACTATTGCAAAGATCTTATTTCGAATCGTTGAAATAAGATGTTACATCTCATTGCATGGAGTATTAGAAATCTATTGCATCGGCAGGCAGGCAGTTTGAAGCGCCAACCCGTTGCATGTAATCGTATAATTCACATTCTCTTGAAGTGTAGAAGGAGGTAAGCTTAATGCAATGCATAGAACACTAGAGCTTATTTACTTTGTAGTGTTAAACTGAGATACGCAATGGCGATGCGTGGAGCATTAGAACTCTTCTCCTTTGATTGTAGTCAATGTCAAACTCAAGAACGCTGCATAAAATTGTAGATATCGCATTCTTTAGAACTGTTGAAGCAAGTGAGCATTATGCGATGCACAGAACATTACAGCTTACTTTGAAACGTTGAAATAAGAAGCGCCATCGCAATGCATGGAGCATTCGATCCATATTGCTTTAACAGGTAGACCATATGGCTATGCATTAAATATTACAGCTTACTTATGTTCAAGCGATGAAACCAGTTGTACTGTCGCATTGTGTTTGAGTACACGTAACGATGAGGCTTATTTTCGGTTGAGCTAACGATGGGTTTAAATCTTCGTCACGAACGTATTCGTCACCGTTGCAAAGTACGCCCTAATTCGTGTTACAGTAATAGGGAAGTAGGTAGATACAATTGGAGTTGACTCGGTATCTCAACGATCAACTATTATATTTAACTTAAAATGAATTGACAGAGGTTGAGTGCTTTTCATGTTTTTTGATGTGCGAACTTCTACTAAGCTCTTAATCGATAAAGTCAGAATGTTTTATTGTAAATTCGTGTGGAGGAGTGATTAAGGGTGCGGCCAGCAAGATATATGGTATATTCAATTTGAAAGATCACTACGAATACTTAATTTTGATATTTATGATGGTGCGACATCCTGTTGCATTACGAGTTTATTACTGCAACGTGTCGGCTAGTGTTATTGCAGGATTTGTGAAATGAAGTGTCTGGCAATCAGATGTTTCGTTGAGTGAAGTATGACAAGTGGCTGAATAAGGATGAACGGTTTAATTATTATAGCATGAGAAGCATGTCTTCCGCAAGACATCCTCCTCCCGTTGAAAGGATAGTGAGCAACTAAATGAATATGTGATGTAATAAGAGGTAATAGTGTGTGTATGTGTGATCGTGTGCTTACGTACTTACTGTTGCTTTGGTCTTCGGATGAGTTGCATCCTTGATGGATTCCGCGAAATCTCCTCCCTTTGTTTGAATCGGCAATGGAACAAGTTTTTTGACACTTAGGTCAAACGTGTTCGAAACCGTCCTAACGGTGACTGCGTGCTTGATGCTATTAAAACCGGGATAGGTTTAGATCACTCGTCCTAGTGGCCATTGCATGGACAGCGTGTTTTCTTTTGTCTAAGGAGGAAGATCGTTCCCTCCGTAATCCGATGATTACACATCGTCCATTTGATGCGGCTAGTGGGCTCGTTTAAATATTCGCGATGCCAACGAGTCCAAAGGCATTATTGCACCTTTTGGACATGTTGCCAACTAGATGAACGATTGGATTGCGTGTCTTCATATAGTTGTGTTTCCGTAGAATCGTGAGAGCATCGCCAATTAGGAAATGTCCCGGGATGAGGACTAACAGGTCATTTGGATCTGAGGAAATTGGAGTGAGTGGGCGGGAAATAAGGATAGCTCCGATTTGGGTTATAAGGGTTGTAAATTTCTCTATTGCGAACAGCTCAGTTTTTGCAACGCTCGTTAAATGGTGCTTGGAGGGTTTTACTGCGGCCTCCCAGAGGCTTCCAAAATGTGGTGCCTTTGGTGCGATGAAGTGCCAGTTGATTGATTGATTTGATAAAAATGACGTGACTTCTTTGTGGTGTTCTTCTGAACGTAGTAACTCCTTAATCTCTGGAAATTCATTATTTGCTCCGACTAAGTTTGTTTGAGATATTGTCAGAGTACAGATTTATGCGTAATCCCCGTCTTGCGATGAATATTTGTAGAGCAGCGATAAAAGCTTCACTAGTGAGGTCGTGGACAATTTCGAGATGAACAGCTTTTACTGCCAGGCAGACGAAAACAACCACATAATTCTTTTTTCTTCTATAATTATGGTATTGCCGCTCTTTAATGAAAAAGGGTCCGCAATAATTGATGCCTACATTGATGAAGAGTCAAGATTGGGTGATGCGTTCTTTCGGTAGATTGCCCATACAGTAATTGACTGCTGGTGGGTTGGTGCGGCAGTAAAGATCACAACCCCGTATTGCTTTCCAGATTTGGCTTTGGCTGTCAATGGGTCAATGTTTTCAGCTTATGCTGTATAATGCTGTTTGGTTTCCAGCGTGTAAATATGTGAGATGTTCGTTTATAATGATACGTATAGTTACATGAGTTTTCGGCAGAATTATGGGGAGTTTCTGGGACAATGGTAGTGGTGAATGTGCAATCGACCACCCTCTCTCAGGATTCCATCTTCGTAAAGGAATGCATTCAATCTTGTCAATTTCCCTTGATTTGGTTGTGCCTCTTGTATTGGCATCCGTTGAGAAGCCGTGTAATTTCACCGGGGATGACTCTAACAGTGGCCTTCAGCACGCCGACCTCGATGTGGTCGGGTCCTGGTGCTTTTTTATTATTGAATGTCCTAACTGCACTCGCGACTTCCGCTTCCGTGAAGGGAGCGGCGTCGGGAGTGTCGGGTGCGATGCGTGCACTCTCCCTGATTTCACGCTGCGCCGGCGTGTCTTCTACTTCCCGGTCGTCTGGAATGTGGACCCTCAGGAGCAAGCTGGCGGTTTCGCGGCTATCATGCGTTGTTTCACTACCACGCCGGAGGGTACTGAGTACTCTCTCGACTCGAAGTTTGTTCGCCTCGAGTTTATATACGATACTCCAGGGCCCCGAGTTCCCGTTCGACGTTACGAATCGCTGCCAGCTTTCGAGTTTCGTCCGCTTCACCTTCCTACTATATTCTCGCAAAGAAGTGCGATACTTTCGTAGTTTTTCATGGCGAGCGGTTTCTTCTCTTTCCTCCTGGTGGGCGCGACGTAGACGGTACACGGACTTCTTTAATTTCATAAGTTCGCGGGTCCACCACGGGTTGGACTTTCTAAAAATTCTTTTCCGTGGTATTGACGCGGCACAGGCATCGGAGATGACTTCTGTGAGCGTTTCTGCCATCCTTTCGACTTCTGCCATAGACTCGAACCTTAAGGTTTCGAGCCTCGATCTAGATTGATCGGCCAGGCGTTCGGAGAAGAGCTCCCAATCGGCCCGACGAGTGTCGAACCGAGTGCTCGCTTCGCCCCGTCCCGCCGCTTCGGCTCTCGGCACTCTTAGCCCGATATCTATGGCGTTATGATCGCTGTTTACCCAGCCACTCCTGACCCTCCAGCCCCGAACAAAGGGGAGCATGGATGGCGACGCTAGGGTAACATCGATAAAAGACGAACCCCTGGTCGACCAGTAGGTAGGCGGCTGTTCAACATCGTTCACAACTTCCATGCCGAACGCTCGAATGAGCTCCTCGAATTGAGCTCCTCTATCGTCTGTGATCTGCGGCCCCCAGAGTGACGACCGAGCGTTGGCATCTAGCGAAACTAAGAGCCTCTGCCCCCTCAGGGAACGAAACACCACTTCGAGGTGCCTGAGGTGCCCCTCGATATCGTCGCTAAACTGGAAGTAGCATGACACGACGTATACCGAGAAGCCGGGCGCCAACACCTCCGCGCAAACAGAGTGCGGGGTGCTAAGCTGCGAGACGAAAACCATTTCGAATCGAGGGTTGCAAACGGCGACCGCCGCCCACGGGTATTGTGAGCCGATGGCCGCCACCTTCGTTCCGATTCCTAAACCGCTCACGGTGTGGCTCGAGCCCAGCGTTCTATTGTATGGTTCCTGTAATAGCAGGACGTCTAAACGCTTCTGGATTACGAGCTGACGCACCTCTCCTGATACTGTAGCTGAATGCTGCATATTCAGCTGTAGGATTCTAATTCCCGTGGACGCAATTACGGACGCGGACGTCTGCGTCGACGTCGGTACGGTCGCGGTCGCGGTCGCGGTTGCGATGGGATCGGATTGGGTCGCGGTCCGGGCGGTATCGCGGCGCTAATATTCGCCTATATTTATTCGATTTCGCGGTTTTCTACTTTGGACTCAGCCGGAGATTCCGAATCCGACCTGAGTTCCTCGTCGCATCTAATTAGGCGGACTTGGACAGCGCGAAGGCTGTAACCTTGAGGCCGCGCCAAAGTGTTCGCAGGAGTACACCCAGCCGCGGCATGGCGATGAAGCCTGAGGGTGGCCGTCATCGAGCGCGTTACCGGGCGGCTATGCTGCTCGACAATGGGGCCAACACCAGGGGACGAGGTCACGGGCCGAAGATTTTTCTCCCGCCTTGACCTATTCATCGCCACGATAACCTCACCCTAACCTAACCTAACCTCACCCAGTCCTGCCCTCACCCGGTGATCCGCACGGAGGGCTATTTTACCTCCGGAATATTTAGAACCAGATGTGGCCATCATGATTTTTCGAGAAAAGGGGGGTTAACGCTTCCTACTTCGAGTAAAGGTGGGGTCGTCTATTCCCATCGGCGCGCGTCGGACGCCGCTCTGCCTCGTGGTGCTTTTTTATGTTTCGGGGGGGGGGGGGTAGGGTCGTCGCTCCCCATCAGCGCGCACCAGCGCTGCCCTGCCCGGGCCGCGGCCTCCGATTTTCCGATTTTCCGGTTAATACGCAAGGGAGACGCACGCTAGAGCCGCTTCTGTTTTATGTTCCTGTTTGTATGTGTGAGGTATATCTTTTCTGCAGCGAACACTGCCGAGGATATACGTGTGTAGTATTTTAGTGTGTTGTAGATCGTCCGCCGACGATTTTCGAGTTCCAACATCGAACTAGGGTATCCCTGGTCTACCTGAGGCACCCTTTACGGCGTTCGGCAGGTAGCTGGGACCCTTGCGATGACTAGCTTCGAGCTATTCACCTGTATGTTTACGTTTTACTTAAGTTTTTCTACTTAAGTCTTTTTTGGGACTCGTATATTTTTATTTCGAGGCCGCGGTCCTGTTTGATAGAACCCACGCAAGAGCCTCGTCGGTGGCCGCAGTCTGGCAATTTTTGGACACTCGCTGGAGCCTCCTCTGGAAGTTGTACATTAATACGTTATACATGACGAGGACTCACGCCAGGGCTCCTCGGAGGAGATCGCGGTCCTGTTCCTCTGAGGATTTGAACTCACGCAAGTCTCGTTATTTCCGGTGAGCCGCGGTCCGGCCATGCTCCCTCCCGTGCTTCCGCGAGAGGTCCAGCTCATGCTTAGGCTCTCTCGCAAGAGTCACCGGTGGAGGCCGCGGTTCTGTATGAGTCAGGACACTCGCAGGGGCCTCGTTACACAGATGTTTGTGTTCGTGTGTAAGTGTGTGTGTTTAGTGTACCTCGTTCCTGCTGTGCGCACAGCAGAGGGTATACGCGGTGGATTCCTCGTTCCGGTGGTATATCGGGACGAGTTATCGAAGGTCTTAACGAAAGCGGGCCGTCCGTGGACGGAATTTGGGGTCTCGTATTCGAAATTGGGTGTCTGCTGATCGTCCGTCAAACATTGAGAAATATTTATCGAAAATACTTGAAAATATTCGGCCGGTCGATTGGGGCTCTTGCGACGGTCGAGTACGTGGTTAACCGCCTGGAAGATTCGTATTGCGGCCACTTGGCTCGTTCGAGACCCCTTTTTTTTATGTCTCAGCCAAATACGAGCCAGGTCATATGTGCACGTTTACCTTGGGAAGCGAGTAGGCCGGTCGGCGAGAGATAGCCGCTAGTTCCCCGACATCTAAACTCGAGCCGGAACCTCGCGTGGCAGGTGTTATTTCCAGTAGCGATTTGGCAGTCGAGAATATTTATTTACAAAATGTTTCCTAGGATAATATTATAATATTCGAAAATATTCTCTTTGAAGACATTTGCTTCGGGACCGTGCCCCACCGGTCCCGTTTTTCGTAGGTCATAAAAATAGCCGCAGGTACCTGGGGTTTACCCCGAGTGTCAGCGGCATGTTGCCTTCGAGAAAGTCTTTGGATAAGAATTGGAGTGATTGAGTTCAGCTACCGTTCAAACTCCCTTCTCGGTATGAGATCTTTCTGCTGTCGAACCTGTGATCGTGACAAACCTGTCGATACGTGTCGCCAGTCGTCGATGTTCATTCTTGTTTGCATTTCCGATACGCGACTTGCTACGAATGTTTATAGGGTGTGTGACGATCTTTTGAGCCAATGTAAAGTGATGGTGGAATCTGTCCAGGGAACCGTGCGATTGCACTCTAGCTGTAGGACCTGGCGAGTCGTGATCATTAACAACGTAAGCAGTAGTGCTCCGCACAATTCGGGTCGTGGAATCGATTGGCTTTTTACGGTTGCCACTTTTGCTTTCGCATGAGGAGTTCTGCTGGTATATTACTTGCTGGCCCTTACTTATCGACGGATTGTAGGCAGATAGAAGGTCCATAGGCTTCCTTGCTGGCGTCACAGAATCCATGAATCTCCATGTATTTTGTTTTATTGATAACTGAAAGATGTGCAGTGGCAGTTGAGCACAGTACATTATCCCCTCGGTACGAATAGCCGTCGGTAGTGATTCTTCCCAATCCACCATCAGGGTGGAAATCTTCTTCAGCAGGCTCTTGGCTACGATTAGAACTGGACCAAGGAGGCCTGATGGGTCGTATATTTTCGCGATTTCAGAACTGATTGAGCGTTTGGCGATGCACGGTATGGGTGATTCAGTTTTCACTGTATACACATAGTAGTATCTGCGTGTCAAGAAAGTAAAGATCTAGTGCTCCATGCAATTCGATGTCGCATTTCATTTTAGCGTTTCAATGTGAGTAAGCTGTAGTCTTCTATGCATAGTATTATGCTTGTCTTCTTCTACACTTCAAATGAAGTTTGAAAGCACTGCGTGTCAAAGCAGTAGAGTTGTAATGTTGCATGCAATGTGTCTTGCGACATACATACGATTTATGCTATAATAATTGAGCCATTTATCTTTGTTCAGACACTCGTCATAATTTACTCAACGAAATATCTGGCTACCAAACACCTAATGCACAGATACTACAAAATCGCTGTTAAACACATAACAGCAAAAAGCTTTTAAAGCAGCAGGATGTCGTCTCATCATAAATTTCAAAATTAAGTCGTCGTAGTGAATCTTAAAATTGTATATAGCATATAGCTGGCCGTTTTACTGCTTTATTGCCTGCTCCTCTCATTGGTCGCAACCGACCTACAATCCTTGGTCCCACCCTTCGCGCCTTCTTGTCATCTGACAGTTTCTGAAAAAGAAGCAAATTTTCAGATTTTTCACCAATAACGTCTCATCTGATTGTCACACCCATGACCACTCCTCTCCACAAATTCACTTTAAAACAACAACACTTCATGGCTGAAGAGCTTAGTAGAAATTCTGATTCGGACACATCAGAGAATATGAAAAACACTCAATTTTCATTAATTCATTTTACGTTAAATATAATTCTTTGTTAAGGAATCGTATCAATTCCAATTATATCTATCTACTTCCCTATTACTATAACACGTATTAGAGTGCACGTTGCAATGGTGACGAAAAGGTTCGTGACGAAAATTTACGTCCATCGTTGAGTTATCATCCGAAAAGAAGCCTCGTCGTAACGCGTGCATTTTGGTCGTCCGAGCCTGATTCAAAATCCTGTGGACTGCGAGTTATTTAAACGAACAGTTAAAATCAGTGATGTGAGTGCCCGAACTACAGTGTCATTCAATCAACATTCAGCGACCGAAGAATCAAGCCAGTGATCAAGCCAACGCTCCAGGACAAATTGAGATCCTCAGCAGCAGCAAGCCAGCAGGGATCCAGACATCATGGCAGATCTCAACATATCTGACATCTTCACATCGAAACAGTAGACTCGAATTGACGTTTATTCGTCAATTCCTTCCTTATCCATATTCCACGATATCAACTCAATCTCTCAAACAAGCTCAGTCCATTTGTCCTAGAATTATTCTTAGTTCCCTGCGGCGTAAACGCGGTACCATGTTCGGTCAAATCACTGTCTTCATGCGACTTCTTAACACATGTGAAACATCAGAACAACCGAGTATACGTTTACTAAAAACCCACCTATACGCGTTAACTGAAACATGGAAGCGATTCGATGTCATCTAATTTGACCTCGAAGAATTAGAAAAAACAGAAACGTCACACCGCTACAAAATTCAAAACGACTACTTCTCTATCATAACTCGCGCCGAATCTCTAATCGAGAGAAGTGTTCCGAATGTCACGAGGAGAAACACGTTCGAATCATCGGCCACTTCCTCAACCATCCCATATGCCATTAAATTACCAGAAATGCAACTTCCAACATTCGACGGAACATATGAAATTTGGGCATCGTTCTATGATGTATTCTCATCGATCATCGATCGTAACGAGAACCTAACTCCAGTTCAAAAATTGCAATACCTGCGGTCGACATTAACCGGAATGGCCGCTGTCTGCATCGGATGCCTTAGCACAACGGACGCAAATTACACCGACGCGATCGAGATATTAAATTCGATTGTATAAGACGGGCTGTCTCTAACCATTGCGATGCAATCTGGAATATTCCAAGTCCACCAAGGGACACTGCAGAAGCACTAGGCAATGTTATCGATACCGTCAACTAACTTCTTCACCACTGAAAGATTTCAGAGGAAATATCTCGCAATGGAACACTTTTGCTTTCCATCATTCGAACAAAGATAAATGCTAATACGATGTTCTAATGGGAACTCACGGTAGAGGACAACAAAGTGCCGCCTTACACGGATCTTCTAGAGATTCTGGAGAAACGGGCCAACTGTGTACCAGAGATGAACCCAAGAGCAAGCTCAACCGCAAGTTGGGTCGACGGAAGAACATCGGACGCGAAACCAGGTGTTCTTGCCACAAGGACATTCTAATGACAAACAGAAGAATCATAAGAACCCAAAAGTGTCTAGTATGCCACGGAGGACGCAGCATCTGGGCATGTGAAGAGTTTCACGGGTTCTCAGTCCAGGACCGCAAGGCAGCTGTCGAAAATTCTTCACTATGAATAAACTGCTTGCGCAAGAAACACAAATATAACCTGTGCAACAGCGGCTCCTATCGCGTATGTAACCAGCAATACCACACAATACATCACCAAGCGCAAAGAACCTGGAAACAGACTACTTCTAAACCGCCAATCATCACTCCATCCAAAGAATAGGAACCGATAACGAACGGAGAATCTTCAATGTCCGAATGATTTCAGGACGTTGAGGCGCCGAAGGAAGGGGGACATCAAAACGTGTTTGCCGTCGATTCAGTCACGAGCGAATTATTCGTAACCACACAAATTCACATTTTAGACAACGATCAACAATTAGTCAACTGTCGAACGTTGATCGACACGTGCGACAACTATAAATTTCATGTCAGAGGCCCTCACGAAGAATCTCGGCATTCCAAGAAAATGCTGCACTGTATCCATCGGTGTTCTAATCACAATGTACGCAATAGCAAGACACTCCATCACAGTAACCTTTAAGTCAAGGGTCAACGATTATGAAGGAGATCTGACCTTTCTTACAGTTGCAGATATCTCATTATCCAATCCTGATCAACCCATTGATCGCTTGGATATTCCGCTCAGGATTCCGAGAAATCGATAACTAGCCGAACAAACTTTTTGTTATCCAGCGTCAGCTAACCTGTATCTCGACGCTGGAGTCGCCATAGCGCTGTTATAGATTTATATTTTCAAAGAACAAGGCTCGGATGGGTAATCGGAGGGAGTACCCTAACCACCCAACCCAAATACAGCAACTCATAATATCATACTACCACGGTACTGCGTTAATAGCTACTACTATTCACGTTCTTCTGAAGTGTG
Source organism: Xylocopa sonorina (assembly GCF_050948175.1). Classification (NCBI taxonomy): domain Eukaryota; kingdom Metazoa; phylum Arthropoda; class Insecta; order Hymenoptera; family Apidae; genus Xylocopa; species Xylocopa sonorina. The sequence continues at coordinate 1,525,799 of NW_027490120.1, forward strand.
GAAGCAGACAAGCATAAAGCAATGCATAGAAGGTTAATGAGAGGAAATGGGATGCACCATCGCATTGCATGCAGCATTAGAACACTACTGTTTTGATATGCAGACACTGTGAAGCGCCATCCCGTTGCATTGAACAGTAGAACTCTCATTCTTTAGAAATGTAGAAATACATAAGCATAATGCTATGCATAGAAGATTATAGTTTACTTACTTTGGACCGTTGGAATGAGATGCGCAATCGTATTGCATGACGCACTAGAACTCTACTGAATTGTCAAGCAGACACTGCGAAGCGCCGTCTTCGAGTATGGAGGAGTAAAATTTACATTCTTTAGAAATGCAGAAGCAGATAATCACAATCCTATGCATGGGAAAATACAACTTACTTAATTTGAAACAATGAAATGAGATGCGCAATCACATTGCATGGAGCGTTAGAACTCTGCTGCTTTGACACGCAGCGACTATGAAGCGTCATCCCGTTCCATGGAACTGTATTATTCACAACCTCTTTATGTGTAGAAACAGATAAGCATACTGCTATGCATAGAGGATTACAGTATACTTTCTTTGAAACACTGAAATGAGATGCGATATCGCATTTCATGGAGCAGTAGCAGCTATTTACGTTGTATTAGAAAAACCACAAGATTGATATGCAAAACTTGTAAAGTTACGTTACACTTGGGGAATTGTTTTGCCACCTCTCATCAAATAAAGAAATATTAAATGAATGCGGAATTTAATTAAATGGAGTTATTTTATAAAAAGCAGTTAAGTTTATAAAGCTGTTATGAATTTTGTTTTATATTTGTACGTTTTAATATTTATCACACAAAGGAATAAATATTGTTGCATAATAATGTTGAATTATTTCATGAATTTACGTAAAGTTTTTTTCAAGCGAAGAAATGTTTACAAATAGTGCAGACGGCAAAGTGTTTCTACAAAAATATTTCCGGTCCATGGCGATGTTTCACTGCGCAAACATGTGGTTGTGAAAGTGATAAGGAACATTGGAACTGTGTTGCTTCGATACGTAGATACTATGGAGTCCCATCCCGATGCTGGGAATTACAGAATTCACACTCATTTGAAGTTTAGAAGAAAATAAACATAATATGTGTATAGTAGATTGCAACTTACTTACTTTAAGACGTTGATATGGTTCTCGCCATCGCATTGCATGGAGCATTAGGAATCAATAACATTGACACGCAGACACTACGAACCGCCGTCCCGTTGTTTGAAGGTGAAGAATTCACATTCTTATAATGCGTCGAAGCAGATAAACATAATGCTATACATATAAATTTATAGTTTACTTACTTTGAAACGTTGAGTTGAAATGCGCCCTCGCATTGCGTGGAGCATTAGATCTCTATTGCAAAGAGACATAGATATTATGGAGCGCCATCCGGTTGCAGAGAACTGCAAAATTCATATTGTTCTAAATCGTACAAACCGATAAGTGGCGCATATTATTTCAAACATACGTCATTGCATCTTGTGCATATTCGCGCATGTGTCTTGGGCTGCCTGTAAATGTGGATGGTAAAATGACAATTTTTCCCAGTTTACTGAGATTGCCATCATTTACAACTACATCACGTAAATGGATGTACTCTTCAGAACGCAATTTGACTTGATTTAGTCGTATGTAGAGAAGTCTTTCACTTTCTGTTTTTGCATACATGTCAACAATGTATTGATGAAATAATTGTCTATATTTCAATATATGATTATCAGTATTCTCACGAATCATCGTTCGATATGCATAATAAATCATGGCACTGACCTTATTGTTAATGTTCACATTAGTCGTAAGATTTCTCATATTAACATTAAAATGATATCCATGCTCTCCTTGCCAAAATAGAATGGAATATTGTAATGCATCATATGAACGATGTGTTTCTGATACTTGCTGGACGTCACCATTTCTACGATGAAGAATTATAGAATTATAAAATTAAATTCTTCACCAACTATGACAATTGCCACTTCATCAATCGTTGGTGCGTTGAATTGTCTTCGATGTTGACCAATAGGTGTTTTATTTGCCTTTATTATCACTTTGTAATCGTCAGATGGCATTTGTTCAATGGCGGTTTTAAATAACTTAATTAATTCATTATGTTGTTCAAACAAATTTAATAATTTAGCGACAATCTTTTATTTAGTACTCATATTCAGTTGACACCGTCTGTTGATTTGTTCGTCAGTATTTCCCATAAAATATATCTGAAGATATTTGTGATCAGCATTTGGCAAGGGTAGTAGTGATCCAGCATGGTGATAAATTCACCCCTGTACTTTAAATGTTGGCATATAATTTGCGCTAACGATATTCGTTGCTCGGAACGATGTCATTTGGAAGCATGAATTGTACTTGCGTATATTTTTCAAAAAATTTTTTGATTGACTTGTTTCACCTGATACTAAAGTTAATAATGGTTTGCGTGGTGAACACAAGTCTGGTAACTTTACTTTTCCACCTGCACATCACATACCTGGTGTTTCATTTTTAAATTTTTGAGCACCATAATACGTACACTGTTTATCCGCTTTTCCAGTAATTACACTTGGATGAAGACAGTAATTATAAAGGGAATTGTAATTGAAACTTCATAAATTCAAATCAGTATGTATCATTCGTCTTATCTGTGTCCTGCGAATGCGATTCCTTTGCTGCCTTGCTTACCTCTGTTCACTCGTTTCTAATGATCGAGCAAGAACAGTGTGAACTCGATCTCTTTCTTGCCTTGCTTGTCTCTGTTCACTCGCTTCTAATGATCGAGCAAGAGCAGTGTGATCTCAATCTCTTTCTTGCCTAGTTTTTCTCTGCTCACTTGTTTCTGAAACTTGTTCTTCTCTTTTCCTTTTTGCTTGATTTGTAGATCGACCAATGGCACTTCGCTTTGATGGCATAATTGTGGGATTAAATAAAACGTATTTCTAATTATTTTCTTCAGTTGAAAATCAATAACATTTTTATTTATTCACGTATTAATAATTTATTCTCGTATTAATAATTGCAAAAGTTTTTTGACTGCATTTTTGTATTTATTAGAATTTGCTGACGGAAAATCGAACGTCAAACGCATTAATGTTGTTTTTTGTAATTTAAATTAATTTGTTGAAATCTTAAAGGAAACAATTTATGTATTTAAAATATCTTAAATTTTAATATAATTTGTAATATTTAAACAATAATTGAAAAGATATAAATAAAACGATTCAATATTTTACTTACTTTGTGAGTCATACTTTTATTTTTATTTCAACTATTATTATGGGTATGTTATTTTTTACAGTTTAATTTGACTTAAAAAAGTAAATTCTATGAGTAAATTTCATGTGTAAAAAATTTAATTTTTCAATTTATTCATGGTTACACTTTTAACAAATATTACTAATTAAATGTTATTTTGATATTTTTGGGATGTTTGTTCGGGAGTACCTAGAACCCCAAACCTGATTTTAAAAAAAATTTTCAAAAACCTTCCCGGAGATATACCTAATAATTTCCCAAATTTTCAATTTTCACGGCGATTGGATGTATGGTTTTTGAATCTATCGAGTACAGACAGACAGACAGACACACATTCAGTTATAAATATGTAGATAGATAGATTGATAGATAAATATAAGTAGATGAACAGTAGTTATTCATATTTAATATTTTCTTTGGAAACAAGGAGCAAAGACATAAAGTACTTTGTTATTATAATTCTAGTTGCTTCACAAATTCCGAAAATGATAAATTAGACCAACCCAAGCAAAAAGTCTAATGTTTCATAATTATTTTATAGTTTAAAGATTATCAAGCTTTATGCTTGGATAGATGCTTATATATAAGTATAACTACCAAAATGAAATGAAATCGCAAAGTGATATTTACACATCTCTGTGCTGCAATTTTGACGTATTTAAATTTCTGATAAAAGCATACAAATGTTTATAATCAAATTATCAATTATAAATGGAATTCTACAATTTATCCATGTAATAATCCTTTCTTATTGTACGCATCCTTCAACACATACTCAGTCTTATTAATCTTGATGGATTTCGTGTGTACGGGTGCGTGTGTGTGCGCGCGCGCGTATGTGTGTATGATAGCCGTTGCCGAAATACCACCTAATAGGTTTCATAGTTTCGATTCTAGTAAATCGAATAAAATGGCATAAGATTTTTTATAGAATATCAAGGGTACGTGAAGCTGCTATTGCATTGCATAGAGCATTTTTCACTGGAAGAATTTTTCTTCCAATGTTTCAACTCCAGATCTTTTTTAATTATTCTCATTTAGAAAATTAAAACTGAATGGCATATTCCTTAATATAGCACGCCCGTAACCACGATACAACAGATCCAAGGTTCCTTTATTTTAAATTAAGATCTGCTTTCTGTGTTTCAAAACTTGTTTACATTGCGTTATATTCTTAAGACTCTTTGTGAATTACAAAGAACAGAAACGCTACATGGATTATAAAAGTGTAATAGTTTAATTTATATAATCTTGAACATTTTAAATCAGTTTACGTTGCTTTGCTTGTTGTATATATTTATCACCTGGCGCTGAACCAACTACTTTTGGCAGCATCCCTTTCTAAAATTTGGAAAATCCACCAGATCTAATAAAACCTTGCTTAGATTGCAAATGTGTTTTTCTGTATCCAGCAGAAATGAAATTACATTGATAGAAGTACCAGCTAGTTCTCCACGCCTATTTGAAACAACGTTAAGTCACCTTGTTAAACAATAATTTATTAAATGTGACTTGGACCTTTAAATTTGCATTTATAAACATCTAACAAATAAATATGTTTTTTTTACTATTCATATCATTGTACTTTCAGTGATTTATTATGTGCTGTCATTTGATATATTAACTGCTTGATTATATTTTATAATGAACCTTGCGTACCAAACACTGTTTTTACTCCTGATACGAGTGGATAGTTCTTCGTTTTATATTCTTATATCGCATTGATTATGAAAGTATATGATATCGTTTCTATGCAGTTATGCATAAATTCAATTCCGAGTAATGCTCTAAGAAGCATCCAAGATAACAAACGGCAAAATGCTGGCGACTCCATAGCAGCACTATATTGTCACTTCGGAGGAGTGTCAGTTGATCCGTAGCCATCTGTGACCGGATTCGTTAGTTAAAATGTGAGAACGTGTAACCAGTACGTTCTAGATTAACATAAAACGCCGTGTGAATCGCGCAGTGCCAGCACCATCATGAAACACGTGTCATCGCTCAATTCATGAATCTTCTCAGCAATGACGTTGGGTCACATTTGGTAATGGGGAACCTATGGTTTCATACAAATTAAAACCGTTAGATGTCAGTAGGTGTTCAACATATGAGTATTGATAGATATTTTGATAGTTGTTTTCCTATATTTATAGTTATTGAGAGAGTCATATATATTTCTTTCAACCCATCATTAACTAAAAATATTATTTATAAAATAAAATATTACTTACAAAATAAAAATTCATGCTGTTGCATCCCTAACTTCGCCTTTTATAATTTCTTAAATAACATGCTGTCATCGTATTTAATATAACCCTCAATTGCATGAATTTGTAACGACGAATTGAGAAAAATACATATAAAATAAATGTATATATTTTTATGATAAAGTAATTAACGACTTTATCGAAAAAATCGCCGTATTGAGCTAGTTTATAGAAAATAATTACATCGAGTTCTTACATCTTTGTTTCGTGCCTGTGTATCTATTTTGGAATCAAAATAAATAAATTGCCTGGTTTAGTCATTTTTCATATTCGCTTATAATTTTTATGGAATCAGTTTTCCCATTAGTAAATGTCAGCCTACGCCACTACCACGCATGTAGCTATGGTCAGCTGATAGTATCATTGCCACGACCGTGTAGCCCGTGTGCTATATCGCGGTGCATTAATAGTGCCGTGATACGCGTGTCGCCACAGTACTGAGAGTATGCCGTTACGAGAACTGAGTAGGGGCATTGTCTTTGCACAATTCTGCCACGGAATTCGTTCCATCTGTTGTCCTTGGCGTGCCAATCGCTGGTTGTTTGGAATATTGTAGTGCATAAGGCAGACTTGTTTCTTATCATCATCAAGGAGATAGATTTTCACTCCCCCTTTTTGAATTTTGTTAATTACTGTTTGGAATTTTTGCCGTTTCTGTATCTCTATGTCCGCATTATGGATTCTACTTACGTATGATATTTTGGTCTTCATCTTTTGTTACATGTAACATTACATATGTAATACACTTTTGTTATGTAATGCTCAAAGTTGTAATCCTCAGATTCTTTTACTCTTTTGTAAAGCAACTTATTCTATTAACATATATTCATTAGGCATAGATGGAAGTAATTAGACAATGCTATTAAAACGGTATTAAATATGTTGTTGCAATTATATATTTAATGTCTAGAGGTGTAGATGTAATTAGTGTCCCGTGTTATGTGATCCAATCGACATATCGAGTAAAGCTATGAAATATGAAAACCTTTTCCTATTCCACAACCCCTATGCATGTTAAAGGAATGATTAGTTCTGCAAGACGAGAAGTCTGAATTAGTAAGATCTCTACGAACATAAGTAATTTGTAAGTAATACATTTTTTCTGTTTGAAATATTTGCCTTTGCATAGAATAGAATGTATAGATATAAATTCCTGTTTTATATCCATTTCGATCCAATTCTGTTATAGCTTTTGAGCAGGAATAATATTGATTATACCTGATTTTTACAATAGTTGTTTATTTAACAAATTTTATAGACGTAGAAGCATCATTTGAGGGATGTATCGATCTACTTTGCAGTTCTATCAGTTTCTTTTTCTGCTCGCTACTTTCTATTCTCAGTTCTATATACTTATCCTTTATCACCATCATATATGTTGCATAAGATTATAATGACTTTTTGTCTTTAAATTTTGCGGATATTTCAATTAAATTTCCTTTGATTAAAAAAACGGAGATGAAAAAAGTGACACGTACCATTTCTTGGAAACGTTGTATCGTAATTTGCATCTGACTGTTTTGAAAGGCATGCACTTTACTTAACGTTTCCAGTGATTCAGTCAGCGGAGCAAAGAAATATTCTACTTTCGATATTGTCGGCTCTTGTAATTCTAAGGCAAGTACATTCATCTGCCGTTATCGTGAACTGTTTTTTGGCTAAATTACAGAAAACCAAATATATTATAAGGAACATATTGTGACGTGGTGTGGTCACAAGACTCGCTTCATTCCCCCCCCCCCCCCCGCGCTTCGGTTAGATTAGCTCGCAGATCACCACCCATGCGAGAAGCGCGACGCGGACCATCGCGATAGCTGTATTTGTAAGAAGCGTGAGGTACGCGATGTTAGGACCTTTTCCCCTTCCCACCCCCTTTTTCTCTTCTCTCTTTATCCTAAGGATTAGACTGGCGAGCTGATGGAAGAAACGATCAAGATGACGTCCCTTCATCGAATAAGCAGACCGCGGGATCGCGGAAGGGCTGTGCGCCAAGGTAGCGGGACGGGCTCGACGGTGGAGGAGTCGTAAAGTGAGGAAGAGAAGAAGAACCTTAAATCCAAGGGATATTATCCAAGGCCCTGCGAAGATATGGCCGCTGCCATCGTCCATTGAGATGCATAGGATGGTTTTTGGATGTGAAAAGAACCTCCCCCCCCCCCCCCCCTTAAAACAATAAAGCGCCATCTAGTTGCATAGAATTGTGGAATTCACATTCTTTCAAATCGTAGAAGCAGACAGGCATAACTCCATGCATAGAAGAATACAACTTACTTACTTTAGAACGCTGGAGTGAGATGAGCCATCGCATTGCATCTAGCATTAGAACTCCATTGCTTTGATCCGTAGAACCTTCGAAGCCCCACCCTGTTGCATGGAACTGTAGAATCCACATACATTTGAAGTGTGGAAGCAGATGAACATAACGCGTTGCGATGAATATTATCGTCGATTAATATTATCGACATCGCGATGAATGGAGTATTATAACTCTATTGCTTCGGCCCATAAACATCTAGAAACGCTATCCCATTGCAAGGACGTTTATGATTCACATTCGTTCGAGGTGTAGAAGCAAACAAGCATAATGCGATGCATAAAGCTCCACAACATACTAACTTCCTTTGAATTGTTGATATGAAATGCGATATCGCGATGCATGAAGCATGAGAAAAGCTATACCTAAGCAAGAAAGTGTAGCACACACATTCTTTTGAAATGTTGAAGCAGACAAACAAAATGCGTTGCTTTGAATATTAGATCTTAACATGCATCATTGAAATGAGATGCGACATCGCGTTGAATGAAGAATTGAAACCCTATTGCTACGACATGCAGACACCTAAGGACATTATCCCATAACATGGAAGTGTGGGATTCACATTCTTGTAAAGGTGCAAGCACATAAACACAAAGCGTTGCATTCAATATTACACCTTATCATGAGCTATAGAAATGAGATAGGATATCGCGTCTTGTGAAGAATTGGAACTCTATTGCTTCGAAACGTAGCCATATAGAAACGCTATTCAGTAGCAAGGAAGCGCGGGATATACAATCTTTCGAAGGGTGGACGAGATGAAAATAACGCGTTGCATTGAACATTACATCTTATTATGAAACATAGAAATGAGATGCGACAACGCGTTCTATGAAGCATTAGAACTCTATTGCTTAGAACCGTAGGCATCTAGAAACGCAATACCGTAGCTAGGAAGTGTGACATTTACATTCTTTTGAAGTTTAAGTGAGTTATACTTAACGCGTTGCATTGAATATTATATCTTATCATGAGACATAGAAATGAGATGCGATATTGCGCTTTATGAAGCATTAGAAATCAATAACTTTGATACATAGATATCTAGAAACGCTATTCTGTCGCAAGGAAGTACGAGATTTATTTTCTCTTGAAGTTTTGACGAGATATACATGAAACGTTGCATTGAATTACGTCTTGTCATGAAACATAGAAATGAGATGCGATATCGCGTTTTATAAAGGGTTAGAACTCTATTGCTTCGATACGTAGACATCTGGGAACGCTATTTCCTAGCAAGGAAGTGTGGCATTTACATTATTTTGAAGTGGAGACGAGGTATACATAACACTTCGCAATGGATATTATATCTTGTCATGAAACAAAGAAATAAGATGCGATATCGCGTTATAGGATGAATTAGAACTGAATTGCTTCGATATGTAGACATCTGGAAACGCTATTTCCTAGCAACAAAGTGCGGCATTTACATTGTTTTGAGGGGTAGACGAGGTATACATAACACTTCGCATTGGCTATTGTATCGTATCGTGAAACATATAAACGAGATACGATATCGCGTTTTAAGGAGCATTGGAACTCTATTGCTTCGATACGTAGACATCTGGAAACGCGATTTCCTAGCAAGGAAGTGTGCCATTAACAATCTCTTGACGTGCAGACGAGGTATACGTACACTTCGCAATGAGTATTGTATCTTATCAAGAAACATAGAAATAAGATGCGATCTCGCGTCTAAAGAAGCATTAGAACAATATTGCTTCGATACCTAGACATCTGGAGACGCTATTTCCTAGCATGGAAGTGTCGCATTTACATTCTTTTGAAGCGTAGACAATGTATACATAAACCTTCCCACTGAATATTATATTTTATGATGAAGCATAGAAACCAGATGCGATATCGCGTTTTAAGAAGTACTAGAACTCTATTGCTGTGATACGTAGACATCTGGAAACGCGATTTCCTAGCAAGGAAGTGTGCCATTAACAATCTCTTGACGTGCAGACGAGGTATACGTACACTTCGCAATGAGTATTGTATCTTATCAAGAAACATAGAAATAAGATGCGATCTCGCGTCTAAAGAAGCATTAGAACAATATTGCTTCGATACCTAGACATCTGGAGACGCTATTTCCTAGCATGGTAGTGTGACATTTACATTCTTTTGAAGCGTAGACGATGTATACATAAACCTTCTCACTGAATATTATATTTTATGATGAAGCATAGAAACCAGATGCGATATCGCGTTTTAAGAAGTACTAGAACTCTATTGCTTCGATACATAAACATCTGGAAACGCTATTTCATAGCAAGGAAAATTGGGATTTACATTCCATCGAAGTGCTCACGAGATTTACATAACGCGTTGCATTGAATTACATCTATCACGGTACGTAGAAATGAAATGCGATATCGCGTTTTATGAAGAATTGGAACTGTATTTCTCGATAAGTAGACATCTAGAAACAATATGCCGTAGCAAGGAAGTGTGGCATTTACATTCTTTTGAAGTATAGACGAGATAAACATAACGCGTTGCATTGAATACTACATCTTACCATGAGACATAGGAATGAGAGCGATATCGCGTTTAACGAGCGATATCGCAATTTACAGTCTTTCGAAGTGCTAACGAGATATAAATAACACGTTGCATTCAATATTACACCTTATCACGACACATAAATACGAGATGTGATATCGCGTACTATGAAGCATTAGAACTCTATTGCTTTGATATGTAGACATCTACAAACGCTATTCCGTCGCAGGGAAGTGTGGCATTTACATTCCTTCGAAGTGTACACGAGATGTACATAACGCGTTGCATTGACATTACATCTTATCGTGAGACATAGGAATGAGATGCGATATCGCGTTCTATGAAGCACTAGAAATTTATTGCTTAGAACCGTAGACATCTAGAAACGCTGTTCCGTACCGAGGAAGTGTGGCATTTACGTTCTTTTGAAGTGTAGATGAGATATACATATCACTTTGCAATGAATATTACATTTTATCATGCAACCTAGAAATGAGATGCGATATCGCGATATATCACGAATTAGAACTGTATTGCTTCCATATGTCGAAATCTACAAACGCTATTCCGTTCTAAGAAAATGTGAGCTTTACATTCTTTTGAAGTGTAGACATGATATACATAACGCGTTGCTTTCAATATTGCATCTTGTCATTAGACATAGAAATGAGATGCAGTATGGCGTTTTAGGTAGCACTAGAGCTCTATTGCTTCGACGTGTAGACATCTAGAAACGCTATTCCGTAGCATGGAAGTGTGGGATTTACATTTTTCTGAAGTGTAGATGCAGATACAAAGATTGCGTTGCATTGAGCATTACATCTTATTACGAAACATTGAAATGCAATGCGACATCGCCACAAATGAAGTATTAGAACTCTATTGCTTCGATATGTCGACACCTAGAAACGCTATGCCGTAGCATGCAAGTGTGGGATTTACATTCTTTTGACATGTAGGTGTAGGTACGAATGCGCATTGCATCGAGCATTACATCTTATCATGAAACATTGAAATGAAATGCGTCATCGCTCCAAATGAAGTATTAGAACTCTATTGCATCGATACGTAGACATCTAGATACGCTATGCCGTAGCAAGGAAGTGTGGGATTTACATTCTTTTGAAGTATAATGTGACATCAGGCGTAGCGCCTGCTACCCATCAGCCTCTTCAGCGCCTTCAGCATTAGTCCCTGCATGCAGGCAACCTGCTGCACACGCCTGCAGATCCAGCAACTAGCGACGTTCGCGCGTCCACAGGTGCACGAGGACCTCTATCTTGCTCGCACTAATACGCGCCGCTGTCTCGCTCGCACCAACGGGCACCTCTGTCTTATTCGCGCCAATAAGTATTGCTGCCTCGCTTCTTCCAACGAGCAGCTCTGTCTCGCTCGCACCAAAGAGCAGCTCTGTCCTACTCGCTCCTATACGCATCACCTTCACGCTCCCGCCACGCGTATCCCCGCCTTCCTTGCATCGAGGTCTTTGTTCAGATGTATGAAGACGCAGCTCGTCACTGGAATGGGAACTGTACCAGTTCAAGGAACCTACATTACCAAGACCTGTATATTATTTCTAGTGTTATATCTATGCACTTTTATTATACTCCCAGATCTAAGTACTCATGACACATATTGTAACACACTTCAGCACAGACGTAATTCTAAGTCCGTACGTATAAGATTAGATTAAGACGCACCTGCGCCAACGACATGCGCAGCTAACACCACCACGAGTCGCTAGTCCCCACTCGCTGTACCACGCGGTCCCCACTACAAGCGACCGCGACCGAAGCGCAGAGAGTCAGATTATATCGAGATTACACTGCGAGGAGTTGAGTCCTCCAGTACCATTTCATATGCTCGAGCCATTAGCTACCTCAATGTTTACAAGTTCATTCCCATATTTACTAGTTCCTAAATCTAGTATATCTAAATACTATTTCTCGTGTTTAATAAAATGCTTAAGTACGAATACTTCCACGTGTCTCTTCCATACTGCTGGGTTGCTTTCCAACACCTCGAATGGGTATAGAACTCTGCTTTGCAGAGTTGCGATAGAGCGGACCGCATCATATGCTTCCGAGCATTGTCTGTTAGTACAGAATAACTTGGTGAATGGGACGTTATCCCTGTTCGCGAAGCAGACGACGCGCGGGTAGGAAGAGTTTCCTTCGTTCCCGTACGTGGGTAACGTATCCTGGATCCCCATATACCACCGACATGTCTTCTTCGCACCGCTTCAGCCGCAGCTCTCCGAAGTCTCCTGTTTCCGCAGCAGAGATTGCTGCGTTAACCACGGTCTCTGATGTATTCGCTTCGCATCCGAGCCACCGTTTCCAGCATCACTGGAAGCTGATATATCAGCCTCCATCAACAGGCCAACATCTACTTCGATAACTGTCAACGATCCACGGCGAAAATGCTACCAAGGTATCGAATACGACACCAGCGAAAGGTAGGATTTACTACTCCTATTATCCGCGAATCGCAGGTGTTTTGCCCCTGCCACGTAAGCTGAATTAGTCGGACCCGGTCGTAACGCGTTTCCGCAGACCGAATCTCGAACAAAAAGGCTAGTGTCGTGAATCTTCCGGATAAACGGAAAGTTATTTCGCCGGACCTGACAGTAGATGCAGATACACAAAACGCGTTACATTGAACATTACAATACCATTGCTTCGACACGTTGACATCCAGAAACGCAATTATTTTGCAAGGAAGTGTAGGACTAACATTAATTTGAACTATAGAGGCTGATAAACATAACGCGTTGCACTGAATATTATATCTTGTCACGAAGCTTTGGAATGAGATGCGACATCGCGATGAATGAAACATTGGATCTCCAAGGGTTCGACACGCAGACATCTATAAACGCTATGACTTAGCAAGAAAGTGTAGATATTCACATGCATCTGAAGTGTAGAAACAGATAATCGTAACGCGTTGCGATGAATACTACATCTTGTCTTCAAACTTTGAAATGAGATCCGACATCGCAATGAATGAAGTACTGGAACCCTATTGCTTCGTCAGGTACACATTTAGAAATGCTATACCTTAGGAAGGAAGTGCATGATTCACATTCTTTTGATGTGTAAACGAGATACACATAACGCGGTGCATTCAATATTACATCTTATCATGCGGCATTGAAATAAGATGCGACTTCGCGTTGAATGATGTAATAGAACTCTATTGCATCGAACAGTATACATCTTATAATGCTATTCCTTTATAAGGGAGAGTAGTGCTCACATTCTTTTGAAGTGTAGAAGAGATAAACATAACGCTTTGAGTTAAATATTACATCTTACATTAAACACTGAATTGAGATGCAACATCGCGATTCAATCTCTGTTTCGCTCTGGCATCGCTGTTTCAATCTCACCAACAAGCACTACTGTCTCACTCCCACTAATGAGTATATCTGCCTCGCTCGCACCAAAGACGAACGCCCTTGTCTACCTCGCACGGGTGATTTCGTCTTGCTGAAAGGGACAGTCGAAGCCCATAACCTCAATGGGAACTATTCCAATTCAGGGAGACGACTTTAACAGAACCTGTGTTCTACTTTTGAGCGTATATATATATACATATATATACTATATCCGGACTAATGTATTCCTGCATATAAGAATTCATATATCGAAGTTACACACGTTAAGAATGCAAGACACGAACAACACACACGTAATTGTAAGTTCATGCTATACTACTTCATTATACTATTTCATAAGTTAAACGCGAAAGACGCGCCCCTAGTCCCACCAGGAGACGCGAGTCCCCACTCGCTGGGCCGCATGCTCCTCGCAACGATCCCTTAATCCCCCACTCGCTGGACCACATGCTTTCATGATTTTTCTAGTAAATATTTCAAATTGGTATAAATATTAATACATATTTTATATTTTAGTTAATTCAAAATACAATATCCCCTTAAGATACTCCATTACATCTAAAATCCTATCTAATTTCATATCATTTCATAATGTTTTAATTAAATATTTGAAATTGGTTTATATAATTACACTTATCATATATTTTAGTTGCTTAAAAATAGATCATTCAATTCGCTTTTTCTCCATCGAGGCTTGCAAATCCCTCTTCGTTATTCTTATAATTCATACTTTAGAAGGTATGTAGTACGTATTGATTGTCCGACGCTGAAAATACCTCAAACACTTCTGCTTTTCGCAGCTTAGCGTACATGCAATCTCCTATCAACATTGTGTCTATATTTTATTTGCTTCGGTTCTTAAACTGTGTATAGTCTTCTTTAGGATTCGTCGCGATTAGATCGTTTCTTAGAGTCATTTTGATGATCTTTTCCACTCTATGGTTGTTCTTCTTACCATCCCAGATTACCGATTTTTCGATCCTGCTTCGCTGCAGATGATACATTTCGGTTTATTCGCGATGTAACCGATCATCGTATAGATAGGGGATCCGCATCTTCTGCAGATTCCCTTATTATCTTTGAATTCTTCGCAATTTCTGCCGATATGTCCCAGTTTATGGTATTTGAAGCATCTCTCTATTTTCGGTAGTACTTTGTAGGGACAAGGTGTTAATGCTATTCTGAGTCGTTTGACCTTCTCCAGCTCTTTACTGTATTCCTGTACAAATTCAACTAACGCGACTCCGTTCCTCTCCACGTCTGTTTTAACAACTTGACCATTCTTTCGATTATTTTCAGTCTTCGTTTTATGTACTCCTTCATTTCTTCTCTAGTCACCTAACGGGTATATGTCCCTTAGTTGGAGCATGATACTCGCACTCGTATGTGATTCTTCGAATTCTTTTTCCAGAGTTCCTTTCTTCTCCTTTATTTTGTTCTCTATACCTGTTTTCTTATTAAGTTCCAGGATTATATCTCCCGCTCTCGATTTTCTTGCGTCATCTTTTCCTATTTCTCTCGTTTCTTCTGCTTTTCCTCATCCCATTGTTTGTCCCCGAATGCTTACTGCTTCTCTAATTGTTTCATTTTTTTCTGTACCGTTCGCAACTAGTTCGATCTCAGTTTTTTTTTTATGTGCCTGATGTTTCCCATTAATGATTTCTAATATGTCATTAACTTCGTCGTATCCTCGCTCATAATATCTATCATTACGTCTGATGTGTGGCTGCCTATTCTTCTATTTGATAGTGAGGACGTTATTCTCATCAGTAGCTTTTCCATTATCCTGGTCTTTCTTTTTGGTTCCCTTACATCGGCTTTCTTTTTCTCCTTTATATATGCATTTCGTATCCATTTCTATTTTCCTATCCTTTTGTGTTATCGACTGGGGGCTACGAACCGCCTGCTCAATCTTTAATCTTCTGCCTTTACCCGATGGGGCTGATTCCATATCCCGAGCCAGCCTCACCTTTCAGCAGTATATGCACAGCAGCCTCACTCACTTCGGCAGTGGGGACTCGGGGGTAGGGGGGGCTGCAGGCCCTCCACCATCCTACTGCCTGCCCTGATACGGGCGAGGGACTCCCAGGACCACTTGAACTACAACTAGCATCTATCTTATACTATAACCGATTCGTAGTTATGCGTTTACCATTAAGCTGGCCGGAATCAGTGATATTGATTCGTCCAGTCTAAAGTATTATTTTCTTTTTAAGTTTCTCGATTTTCTTATTTTCTCTCACGATATCGTCTATTTCGTTGTACCTTGCCCGGACGGTATGGTATATAATCTGTTGTTCGATATTTGTAGGATTTCCTCTTAATAAATGCAATGCTTCCACAGATTTTCTTTTCCTTTCTCTTTAGTTACGTTGTTGTTATTTTATCCTCTCGATCATCCACATTTCCTCTCTGCACCATCGCGGAACCGGCGTTATACGATTACATCATGATGGCGCCCCGGTCTCGCTACCCCGAGATCGAATGTTCTCCCTTGCATCCGTTGATTTGTATATGGACATATTGGAGAATATTTCCTCTTATCCTTTGTATTTTTCGAATTACGTTTTAATTGGATATATATTAGATATGCGTCAAAATATCGGACTTCTGTACGATTTTTTAGTAAAGTCTTATTCCTTTCCGACTGTTCGTTTTCATTTCACGATAGGCGCTCCTGTATTCGATACAGACCCGCTCCGATTGAACCAGCCGATTATTATATTATATTACGTGAATAAACGTTCAATCGGAGCGGATCTCTGCCACACCGTAACTGTGGAAGGCTTACTGCATAGCCTCATCCCTGTGAAAGTTGCGGAAGTTGCTTCCGCCCCAAGATGGAAGTGTGCTTATGTTAGATTTAGTTAGGTTACGCTAGGTTATGTTAGGTTGGGTTATGTTTGGGAATGTTTGTAGGTTGCTCAGTTATGTTGGGTTAGATTTAAAAAAGTGTAGGTTTGATTTGTTTATGTTTACGAAAGGTAATGCTAGATTGTGTTAGGTTGGGTTAGATTTGAGCGAAGGCAGGTTAAGTCAGATTAGGTGTAACTGAGATTAGGTTGGTTTGAATTAAGTTTGGTGCATGTTAGATTATGTTAAGCCAAGTAAGAGATGGATTACCGATAGCTTGACAATGCCATTCGTCGATAGTTCTTGAATTCCTGGCTATTGGCAATACCAGCCGTCATTATATCATAATTTATCGACCACAGGCATCATCTACTGTCGTTATATCGTGAGCTACCGACCGCAGCCAACACCAGTCGTTCATAAGTCTTAAGTTACCTACTATTGGCTGCACCAGCTGTATGTGAAAGCATGCGCTATCGGTTGTTGGTAACACCAGTCGTATATAATTTATGGATTATTAAGCACAAGCAGCACCATCCGTCGTTCGATCGTGAGTGACCGACCACCAGCAGCACCATCCATCGGTAACTTATAAGTTATTCTTAATGGGGGCACCCATTCGTAGGCATGTATTGACTCATTTCGCCATCTCTTCAATCACTCCTGAAACAGAATTGCGAACAGCTTGAGCAGTTTTCACAGAGATGACTCCACCGGTCTGACATCAACGAACGCCACATATGGGTTCTCACAAAACCATTTGCCACGCACCTCAGTGCTGAAAGGGTTAATAATGCTAGCGCTATTACTTTAACCAGGCATAGAATCCATAGATATGAAAAATTATGATCTTATGAATAATATCAATTCTAGAGGTACATTTCTAGTGTAAGTATAAAAGTTCTGTTTTAGTTGTAGAATTAAAATTCACTAATATGACACTATACTTATTTTCAGGTCCAAGATATGCTTACCATATTTAAAGAAAAGCACAGATCCTCATATAATAATTATCAGCCTACCACTAAGTATAAAAATTAAACAAATATGATTTCAAACTCGTGTCGATTATATAATATCAAAGTTTGAAATCTTAATGTGTGCCCTTGGAAGGGCCGATGAATATGAAAATGATGGTATTGCTGTGAATGCAGACTTGTCAAAGACTGCAGTAAATTATATATATTTCTAATTTCATTTTTAAGAAAAATAATTCTCTCAATTTAAGATTGCCTTACGCACGTGTTGTTTCAGGTATACGCATGGCTGCGATAGAGATGTTAGTTGGTTCAGAATCACAAAATTATAGTGGGAAGCTGGAAATAATGGGTGATGCAATGTACGCATTTATTTTGCAAAGGCAGTAAATCTGTTACTAATCAGTCTTTAATCGATGAGGCAATATTAAAAAACTGAAGGGATGTCTGATTTTACCCATTCTGCGGGTAATACAGGTGTGAATAATTAACTAAAGGTTTACAATTAATACATGAATGTATAATTTATATTTTAGTAAACAAATCAATTTATTTTACAGAATAAAAATATTATTGATAAGATAAATTGTTGCCAGATTCTTTCCTAGAGGAGAATTTGGAACATATAGATTTGGATAATTATGTATAACAATTGAAAAGAACGAACAAATTATACAGATAAGACAGAGGAAAAGATCATGCAAATATTAATTGTCATCTAAACTAATTTAAACAGCCAGTTCGTTAACAAAACTGTAAGCTCAAATACTATATTGTTCATTATGTTAAAAAAAAATGTATTAGACCTCGTACATTACAGCACATCATAGATCAGTCTGATTAATTGCCCAAGCAACCATAATTCAAGAGTTAATTAACATCATATTTGCAAAAATTTACAATATGAAAATTTCGTAAATTTTAATAGTGACGAAGCTGGTACACGGTTTTTGGATCTTAAAAATGGTAAAAACCTAGTCAAATACTAGGTACAACATTAACAATGGATTCTCAAAATTTTCTCGCAATGCTTTCTCATAAAAGAAATATATCTCTTATGTTCAAGTTAATTAGACATGCAAAATAATTTTACTAATAACATAATATTATATACCTTTCGGAGAATTAAAACTTGCATCGACAATGGGAAAGTTGAAAATTAGCGGTGATCTACGAAATGCAATGAAATTAGAGAAATTAATGGTCAATTTAAAGTCGAAACTTACTTTGAAAAATGAAATACCGTCTTCTTAGAAAGAACCGACATATTAACTATGTAAGGAAAAATTATTCCTACTTCTAAAAATTTTGTTACTTTTTGTAAAATTTTAATATGATAATATAAAATATTAAAAATATTGAAAAAACTAAAGTAAAATATATTTTTATATATTATTGTAATATATTTTGTAACGCTAAATGATAAAAATTAAATGCATTACGTTTGAATATATTTATTTATTATATTATTATTATGTTATTTATTATATTATGTTACTCACATTTAATATTTTCTTTGGAAACAATGAGCAAAGATATAACGTACTTTCTTATTACAGTCCTAGCTGCTTCACAAGTTCTGAAAATGACAAAATAGACCAACGCCAGCAAAAAGTATAATGTTTCATAATTATTTTATAGTTGAAAGATTATCAAGCTTTATGCCTGGATGGATGCTTATATATATACCTGTCAAAATGAAATGAGATCGCAAAGTGATATTCACACACCTGTGTGCTGCAATTTTGACACATTAAAATTTCTGATAAAAGCATATAAATGTTTATAATCTAATTATCAATTACAAACGGAATTCTACAATTTATCCACGTAATAGTCCTTTCTTTTTGTACGCATCCTCCAATACATACACAATATCTTTAGAAGTACCACCTAATAGGTTTCATAGTTTCGATTCTAGTAAATAGAGTAAAATGGCATAAGAATTTCTGCTGAATATCAAGGGGATGTGAAGCTACTATTGTACTGCATACAGAATTTTTCACTGGAATAATTATTCTTCCAATGTGTCAACTCCAGATTTGTTTGAATTGTTCTGGTTTAGAAAACTAAAACTGAATGACATATCCCTTTACACAGCACGGCGGTAACCACAAAACTTAACAGATCCAAGGTTCCTTTATCTCAGACTAAGGCCTGCTTTCTTTGTGCCCAAACTTCTTTACATTGCGTTACATTCTTAAGACTGTTTGTAAGTTACAAAGAACAGAAACGCTACATGGATTATAAAAGTGTAATATTTCAATTCATATAATCGTCAACATTTTAAATCCGTTTACGTTGCTTTGCTTGTTGTATACGTTTATCAGCTGGCGCTGAACCAACTGCTACTGCCACCATCCCTTTCTAAAACTTGGAAAATCCACCAGATCTAATGAAACCTTGCTTAGATTGCAAATGTGTTTTCCACATTATTCACAGTAATAGTTTCTTGCTACTGGATAGCGTTCCCAAATCTCTACGTATCGAAGCAATAGAGTTCTAATGCTTCATTAAACGCCATATCGCATTTCATATCAACAGATCGAAGTGTGTTAATAGATTTTAATGCTATATACATCTCATTATACTTATCTGCATCTACACTTCAATAGAATGCCATTTTTAAATTTCCATGCATGTGGACAGTGTTTCCACATGCCAACGTGACGAAGCAATAGACTTCTAATACTTCATTCATCACGAAAATGGAAATAGAATAAAATAAGGACTCCACTATGGTGGATGTGAATGAGTTGGATGCACTGAGCTGGGAGCTCGTATACCTGAGGTACAACTGTTCTGTTCGTGTCGGAGATCGAAACTCCTTAGAGTCAATTGGTCTGTTCGAATCGGTGAATGAGACTGAGACTGGATCGGCGCGTCCGCAACCTCCTCGGGTCGCGCGGCACACGAGTCGCTGGGCCCCAGAGTGGGGATGGCGTGTGGACCGATGAGCGGAGTACGGATACGTAACCATTGGAGATTCGAGTCCGTAGCCGTCATAGATCTCTTCGCCCTCGTAACGTGCGATGGAATCCTCCCTCTGGTGTATGTGGCGTCGCCACCTCGTTCTGTGGCAGCGAGTAGGCGGGTTGCCCGCATACAGTGGATCCGGATGCTGTAGGAGATGCGGATGCCGATCTGGGGACGCCAAGGACGGTGGCAAGCGTCTGGGCATAGCAGGCGGTACGTCTGACGCCACAGTTCACATTCTCTTGCTTTTGCAGTGTTGAAGATATAAACATAAAGCATTGCATTGAATTTTCCATCTTATCATGAAACATTGAAATGAAATGCGACATCGCGTCGATGGAAGTATTAGAACTAGTAGTGTAACACCTCTGCATTGACACGCAGAAATTATGGGGCGCCATCTCTTTGCATGGGACTGTATAATACATATTCTTTTGAACGGTAAAAGCAGATAAGCATAAGCTACAGATAGAAGATTGCATCTTACTTTTTTTGATACGTTGAAGTGAGATGCGATCGTGGAATATTCTGGATTGCGAGCGAGACCGAGAGTGCGGAATAGATGAGGTTTTCATATGAATATTTTAAAACGATGAAGCAGTTGTTCATTAGCATTCTTTCGAGTTATATCACCGTTGAGAAGAACTATATAATGATTTACAAATCCTTGTAGTTGTCTATAGTTAATAAGTTTTCTACAGTTTTTGGGCTCAGGAGTGGTAATTATCAAGAAGACATTCAAGAATTAAATTGGATACGTTCTAAAGATTGGAATATTATCGAGTATTTGAAAACAGAACGTTGGAGAAAGTTACTTGACGGTCTAGAACGTTCGAGAAGTTATTCATGCGACCCGAGTGCAGTTTTGAGAGATATTGCGAGGATGAAAAATAAACTTTCATGTAGAGACAATTCGAGTTTATACGCAAGTGTCGAGTATAAATTTTCACCATCAAAGATTAGAGTAAAATCACAGTTACTGCGCTAAAAAAGATATTAATGGAGCATAAACTATCAACTGCTAGTTCGAAAGCTAAATTAATTTCCCGTTTGATGGATATTGACGCAGACGGAACGAGGATAGATGGCAAGCAGAAAGAAGTTCGTGAAGATAATGAAGGGTAGTGTGCTAATATATCATCAAACGTGCAGTCAGCAATAAATCTACAGCAACGAGAAACTGATTTTTTTTTTAAGGAAAAAGAATTAGCAGAAGGTGAGCTGGCCATGCTGCGTCCTGAGTTAGATGCAATACGAAGGACAATTCATTTAATTACAGGTTGAGCAAAATTTGGAAAATGAGCAACGACGATCGACGCGTAATTTTGGAAGCGTACAATATGATGTCGTTAGTGGCGGTGACAATCTCTTGGCTTTGAATAATGGCAATGAATGCAATGTTTTATCTCAATTCTGTTAGCCGCGAACGAATATTTCGGCAGTTGCAAATTTACATTTTAAATTTGTTGGAAAATCTGGTGATAGTGAAATTTGGAAGAAGTAGATCAAATTATTGAAGACGATATATAAATTGGAAGATGACGTTGCATAATTACCTATGGGTTTGCGACTGAAGGGAAAAGCACTTCAATCGTTTCATTCTAAACGAGGATATATAACTATGCCATTCAACCGACTGCTGGAACAATTAAGAGTTACGTTTTATCATCCACAAAGCAAAATTGAAATAAGGAAGAAATTTGAAGTATGATTATAGAAGAGGAACCAGACATTTCATGAATATTTGCACGAGAAGATCATTCTCGGAAATCGAGTACCAACTAACGACGATGAAATACTTGAATATCTGATTGACGGCATCCCCGATTAAATGCTCCGGAACCAGGCGCGTATTCAACAGTTTACAACAACCGATCAACTTTCGAAAGCGTTTGAAAACGTAATTCTTCGAGATCAAGGTTTATCGAGTGTGCTAATGTCAACAAAATCTGAGAAGTGTGAAGACAGTTTCGTTAGAAATGATCGAAAAGAGGTAGTCAGTGTTCGTAAGATGAAGGCGTTCACCGGTAATATTGTACGATGTTATATTTGTGGTGGGCACGATCATATTAGCGTGAATTGTCCAACGAATGATCGCGGTGTAAAATGTTTTATATGTCAAGAACCTGGACATATTGCGTCGAAATGTCCCAAGAAATTTAAAACGAGTGAAGAGAGTTGCGCGACATTAGGTGTATCGTACCGAAAGTATCTCAAAAATGATTTACTTAACGGATACGAGATCGAAGCATTAATGGATTCAGGAAGTGATTTTAGTTTAATTCACACCAACGAGTTTATTAAGTTCGGTTCTCCGCAATTACGACACGATGAATTACATTTCGATGGTATAGGTTCAAAGAATGATACAACATTTGGTGAATTTCGAGCAGAAATTACCGCAGATGGGCACTCATATCCGATTTGTATACATGTAATCTCTCATACTATTGTTCGACACAAGCTGCTGATAGCAACGAATTTCTTAAATGTAACCGATGTTAGCATTAGAGATTGTAAAGTAAACTTTCGTCCATTACCGAAAGTAACGCGCGAAATTGTTGAAAGAGAAAATATTGTACCGGAAATATTTAAAATAGATGTAACGAGTGACGTGTTAGATGTAAATCAAGTTGGTGTGTCTCATGTATTAGTTCCTAATTAGCGAGTGGCGATTGAATATCTTGTTAGCAATTACAAGTCGAGTAAAACCTTTGAACCTTAAATTGCAATGAAATTAATATTGAAAGGCGAAGAGTCTGTATATCAATCGGCGAGACGATTGCTATCGTCGCAAAAAAGAGATTGTTAATGTGTAGATAGAACAGAGGATTGCGGCTGGAGTCGCTCAGTTATCTACTTTTGATTATGCGAGTCCGGTTGTTCGCGTTCGGAAGAAAAATGATTCGTTTAGATTATGTGTAGATTATCGACAAATTAATAAGAAGATTATTAAATATAGATATCCGTTACAACTGATTGAAGATCAATTAGATCTGTTACAAGTTGCGCGCATTTTCAATACTCTTGACTTGAAAACCGGTTTCTTTCACGTGCGACAGGATAAATCAAGTCGAAAATATACAGCAATTGTTGTACCAGATGGTCATTATGAATTCTTACAAGTCCCTTTTGGTTTATGTAATTCTCCAGCAGTTTTTCAAAGATTTATAAATACCATATTTAGAGATCTTATTCGTGAGGGAATTGTTTTAGCATACATGAATGATTTGATTGTTTCATCAAATGATACTGATCGTGGGATCAAATTCTTGAAAGGGTTTTAATTGTAGCGTGCGGAGCCGGTTTAATATTCAGTTGAGAAGAACGTTGTTTCGGGTAAACTTCTGTCGAGTTCCTCGGGCATATAATAAACAATGGTTGTTTTCGCCCCTCACTGAAACTGATGCAGTCAGACGATTTATAGAGTCGACAAATGTTAAACACGTACAAAGTTTACTTGGACTCATCGGGTATTTTCGTAAATTTATCCGTGAATACCCTGTAATTGCGCGACCTTTGCCTAACCTTCTGCAAGCGAATGCTAAATTCTGCTCTGGAGCGACTTAAATGGAAGCATTCATACGACTTAAACTTTTTCTGAGTGAGAACCGAATAGTGAATTTGTATCAAGTAGAAGTACAGACGGAGTTGCATACAGATGCTTCTGCGTTAGGGTACGGAGCAATTTTATTTCAAACAAATAACAAAGATCAATCTTTTCACCATGAATATTATTTTTTAGTGGTAAGACAGCTTCTCTTGAATCTAAATGCAGTAGCTATGAGTTTGAGGTTTTAGGAATAGTAAAAGCTTTGAAGAAATTAGGAGTTTATTTATTAGGAATTTCGTTTGTTATTGTTACTTATTGTCGAGATTTTACTCTTACAACGAATAAGAAAGATCTTTGTTTGTGAGTTGCGTGATGGATATTATCGCTAGAAGAATTTGATTACCGGATATAGCATCGTCCAGAGAAGAACATGATACATGTTGCTGCGCTTAGTAGAACTGCACCTCCTGCGATTTTCTTAATCGATGAATCTGATGCAAGCCTTACAGCACGTTTTCGGAAAGCACAGGAAGATGATCAGACTGTTATGAAACTTCGAGATTTGGTACTTCAAAACAAGACGAATGATTATGTTCTACGGGGGAATTTTCTGTACAGAGCAAGAAATAAGGCGAGCTTATGAGTGTGGATACTTTTCTGTGGTCAAGACAGAGGCTATCGTACGTAAAGATTATTGGATTCCAAATCTTCGGCAGCAAGTTGAAAAGGTGGTAAGGAATTGTGTTGCATGCATCTTAGCCGAAAAGATGCAGGGGACGCAGGAGTACCATTTAAATTCGATTGAAAATGGGAGTATTCCTTTTGATACATTTCATATCGATCATCTTAGACCGTTACCATCAACAAATAAATCGTATCAGTACATATTTGAAGTGGTAAATGCTTTTACAAAATTTACGTGACTTTATGCTACAAAATCTACTACTACAGATGAAGTTTTGACACGCTTGAAGATGCAAGCGACTGTTTTCTGTAATCTGCGTCGAATAATTTCTGATAGGGGAACGGCTTTCACAGCAAAGGATTTCAAGCAATATTCTCGAGAAGAAAATATAGAATATGATTCAACTACAACTGGAAATCCTAGAGCTAATGGTCAAGTTGAACGTCGTAATAGAACATTCATACTGTTGTCAGCAAAATTAGCTACACCTAAGCACTGTGAATGATGTAAGTATTTAGAAGTAGATCAACAATGTTTGAAATCAACAATACATCGAAGTATTGGTACGTCACCGTTTCATCTTCTCTTTGGGACACATCCTCGACTTAAAGGTTATCTTGACATCCGAGACATACTTGAAAAGGAATGAATCGCACCTTTTCAAGATAAACGGGATGAAGTACGACTTCAAGCAAGTAAAAATATATCCAGGATCCAATAAGAGAATAGGCGAACTTTTAACAAAAGTAGACGAAAAGCTAGAATTTATCGTGAAGGAGATCTAGTAGGAATTAAACGTATGCAACAGAGTCCTGGTAGGACCTCATAAGGTATAGACCTCATAAATATTTTGAACCGTATGAAGTTGCACGAGTTTTACGCAATCAACGATTTGTAGTTTGAAAGGTATGGGAAGGAGAAGGACCCCTATAAACATCGACGTCAGCAGATTCTATGAAATTGTGGATCGAAGAAATCTATGATATTTATCTGAAATCGAAGACGACATGAATGAAGACATTCGGAACGATTATTCATGCAGGACGGCCGAGCGAAGAATAACGAAATTATCTTAATTTAAAAGCTAATCAATAATTCAAGTTTTAAATATTAGGTGCGTGGAATATTAAAGAATGCGAGCGAGAGCGAATGTGCGGAATAAATGATATTTCGTGTGTATGTTTTAAAACGATGAAGCAGTTGTTTATTAGCAGTCCTTGGAGTAATATATCAGTTGAAAGGAACTATTTAATGATTTACAAAACCTTGTAATTGTCTTTAATTAATGAGTTTCCTACAATATGCATAGGAGATTACAGGTTACTTAATTCGATACGTACAAATAAAATGCACAGTCGCATTGCATGGAGCATTAGAACTCCATTGTTTTGACAAGTAGACACTGTGAAACGCCACCCTGTTGCATGGAAATGTAGAATTCACAACCTTCTGAAGTGTAGAAGCAGATAAGCATAGTGCTATGCATGAAAGATTACACCAACCTTACTTTGATACGTTGAAATGAGATGCGCTAATGCATTGCATGGTGCATTCCAGATCTACTTCTTTGACACGCAGACACTATGAAGCGCCATCCTGTTGGATGGAAATGTAGCATTCACAATCTGCTGATGTGTTGAAGCAGATGAACATAATGCTATTCATAGAAGATTACAGCTAACATACTTTGAAACGCTAAACAAGATAAGCCATTGCAATGCATGCATCATTAGTACAGTAGTACTGACGCGCAGACAATGTGAAGCACCATCCCGTTGCATGAAACTATAGAACTCACATTATTGAAGATTGTAGAAGCAGATAAGTACATTGAAACGTTGATATGAGATGCGACATCGCATTGCATGGAGCATTAAGACTCTTCTCATTTGACACGCAGACACTGTGAAGCGCCATTCCGTTGCATCGAATCGTAGAATTCACTTTCTTTTAAAGTGTAAAAGCAGATGAGCATAATTCTATGCATGGAGGATTGCAGTTTACTTTGATTGAAACGTTGGAATGAGATTTGCCCCAGTATTGAATGGGGTATTAGAACTTCGTTGCTTTGACACGTAGACATTATGAAGCTCCTTCCTGTTGCATGGAACTGTAGAACTTACACTCTTTTAGAGTAGAAGCAGCCGGCATAATGCCATGCATAGTAGATTACAGATTACTTACTTCTATACGTTGAAATGAGATGCGCTATCGCATGGCATGGGGCATTAAAACCCTACTTCTTTGATACGCAGACACTATGCAGACGGACCCCGTTGCATTGAACTATAGAATTCACATTCTTGTGAAGTGTACACGCAGACAAGTATAATGCTATTCACAGAAGGTTACAGCTTACAAGGTTTGTAATGTTGAAACGGAATGGCCTATTGCCTGGCATGTAGCATTAGAGCTCTATTGTTACGACACGCAGACAATGCGATGCGTAATCCTGTTTCAAGAAACTGCAGAATTCACATATCTTTGAAGTGTAAAAGCTGACAAGCGTAATTCTATGCATAGAATGTTTCAGCTTACTTACTTGGAAACATTGATGTGAGATTCGCCACTGCATGTCATGGAGCATTAGGATCCTGTTGTTCCAACAGGCAGACTGTACGAAGGGCTATCTTGTTGCATGGACATATAGAATTAACGTTCTTTTGAAGTGTAGTGGCAGATAATTATAATGCTATACATAACAGCTTACTGCTGTTGCATTATTTCAAATGTCAACGGAGAAACAAAAATGAATCTTGAGTTAGGAAATAGAATCCAGTATATAAACTGTGAAATAGTTCTGTCGGTTCGAGTAGAGTTCACGACTGTTTATACCTAGTGGCCTGAAAGGAAAACACGTGCAGACTTTGCGTCGTCTATTTCTTTAGGAGGGAGAATGCTATATTTCCTATGCGGTGTTCTCACAATTATTAGAGCGTTTAAAACGTAAAGACGTACCTTCAAACCTTAAGAATAAAGTTACAGACTATAAAGAACTTTGGACAGCTTTTCATTTATATTTACCTATAATTCAATAGGTTATGGGCTCAGTTTACGTATTTTAATAGTATTGACACTTTAGTAGATATTCTTTTTAGTGATAACTTTTGTGTACATGATTATGTGATTATAAGTGTAATATCAGAAGTATATATAAGTGTTTAAACTATTAAAGGAACATTATTAGTGAATATAAACCTTTTCTTATGAAAAAAAGAGAAATATGGAAAGTACAAAAACCAAGAGGAACATTAAACAATTTGATGGTGATCGCTACAATATGTTGCAATTAAGAATTGGTGCACTGTTAAGCGAATTGGATAATTATTGATGAACCCATTCCAGTAAAAATAACTGAAAATTGGAGGAAAGCAGAGAGGATGCTGAATATTTAGCAGATTCCATTTTGAGCTTCGCAAATAATGCGAAAACTGCTGCTGAAGTTTTGCAGAAATTGGATGGCATATATGAAAGGGATAATTTAGCAACGCAATTGGCTGTTAGAAAAAAACTATTAAGTTTAAAACTACAGGTAGAGCAGCCCTTGATCAAACATTTTACACCACTCAACGACATAATCACGAAACTTTTAGTAGCGTATGTAAAACTAGAAGAAACGGATAAAGCTTTTCATTTACTACTAATCCTACAACGTGCTATGGCGAGTAATTACGGCAATAGAACATTTCCCGAGGACAATCTAACATTAGCATTTGTAGAATCTGGTTTATTGGTCCATGAAGTAAAATTACGAACAGACTGCTCGACAAGCGCGAAAGTATTACATACTGAGAAGATACATACAGATAGAGATAATTTAAATGGCCAAAGAAACGATAAATATAAAATGCCATGATAGTGGGCGAAAGGGCATAAAATAAAAGAATGTTGCTATTATAAAAGAACGGTCCAGCACGCGGAAAAGAAAAAGGTGATCGCCCAAGCAGCTCAAGTAACAGAAGAATTGGATATTGCAAAGATTTGATCATCCTCGTTTGCCTTTAAGACGGGGTACAATGAAAATGGGGAAGACGATAAAAACAAATTAAAGTTTCTGTTGGATTCCGGAGCGTCGGATCACATTGTCAAATGTGATAATGTCTTTTCGACATTCGAGAAGTTGAGTCTACCCTTGAAGATTTCGGTGGCAGAAAGGTGCTGTCTGATAGAGGGATGCAAGAAGCAGGAATGGACATCGTATTTGTAACAGATGGAAACAGTCAGATGAAAACTGGTCAGAAAATAATCAAAGGTAATTCGTAGAATTGAAGAATAAAAAAAATGATCAATGATGTAAATCATATTGAAATGATAGTGCCGAATGATAATTTATGTGAGGCTTGCATTAAAGGTAAGCAAGCACGGTTATCATTCGAAAAGGTAAAGAATATGGAGCATGTAAAGCGACCATTGTTTATTATTTTGTGGTGGCACTCGCCACTAGAGGGACAGTACCGTTTACACTTTCCTGCAAGTACTCGATGACCCATCCTTTCCAATATATAGAAGTTCTGAACTTTCCCTAATATCCCAGCGTCTAAGGAAGGGCCTGCTAGGTAGCCTTACCGATGAGTCCACTAGCAGGCCCAGTACGAAACGTTCTTCCCCTCTCTTTTCCTTCCTGCTTTCTTCCTCCATCTTTACAGCAAATCGAAGCAGCGCAGCCGCTTCAATTTATTCAGATGTATGTTGTTTTATTATTCCTACAACTATTAACGGAAAGAATTATTTTCTCCTGTTTGTGGACGAATATACACTTTACCGTGTAGCATACCTGATTACATATAAATCAGCAGTATTTTCTGCACTTAAAGATTTTGCAACTGGATGCGAGGCTCATTTTAATTTAAAAGTTGTTTAGTTGTATAGCGATAATGGCAGAGAATATCTGTCAAATGAGATGAAAGGTTATTGTGTAGAAAAGAGTACTAGTTACCATCTAACAGTTCCGCGAACTCCCAAATTGGTGTTTCTGAGAGAATGGTCAGAAACGTTACAGAAAAGGTACGCACGATGATAAGTGGTGCCAGTTTAAATAAATTGTTTCGGGTGGAAGGAGCTTCAACTGTGACGTATTTAATAAACTTAAGCCCGACAAAGGCTTTAAAGTAAAGTAAAACGCCATTTGAAATGTGGCTTGATAAAAAGCCTAAAGTAAAGTATTTACGAATTTTCGGTTCCACAGCTTATATTCATGATAAGACTCTAAAAACCATGTTTGATGAAAAATCTTGGAAAGGCAATAGAAATCATGGCCAATAGATAATATTATGCCTAATGATTGTGATTTCTACTGTTCAATGCAACGGGATGGCGCTGTACAGAGTCTGCTTGTGAAAAGGGAAGAGGTCTAGTACTTCATGCAATTCAGAGGCGCATCTCATTGCAAATTTACAAATTAAGTGAGCTAAAACTTCTAAACAAAGCAATATGCTTATTTGCTTCTACATTTCCAAAGATTGTGAATTATACATTTCCATGGAATGGAATAGCGCTTCATAGTGTCTGCGTGTCAAAGCGGTAGAGTTCTAAAGTACCATGCAATGCGACAGCGCATCCCATTTAAACGTTTCAAAGTAAGTAAGCTGCAATCTTCAATTAATAACATTATGCTTATCGGCATCTACACTTCCTATAAATATGAATTCCACAGTTCCGTGCAACGGGATGGCGCTTCAGTGTGTCTGCGTGTCAAAGCAATGGAGTTGCAGTGCTCCATGTAATGCGAATGGCTCTTGTCATTTCAAAGTTTCAAAGTTTGAAAGTAAGGATCCTGTATGTGAGTTCTACAGTTTCATGCAAGAGGAAGTGACTTCATAATGTCTACGTGTCAAAGCAATGGAGGTTTAATGCTCCATGCATTGCTATGCGGCATATCATTGCAACGTTTCAAATTAAGTACGCTGAAATATGCTAAGCATAGCATTATACATATCTTCTTCTACATTTCCGTAGAAAGTGAATGTTACATCGCCATGCAAAGAGGTAGCGGCTCGTAGTGCCTGCGTGTGAATGGAATGGAGTTCTAATGCTCCATGCAATGCAATTGTGCATGTCATTTCATGATTTCAAATTATGTAAGCTGGAATCCTCCATGCATAGAATTATGCTTATCTGCTTCTACAGTTCAAAAGAATGTGAATTCTACAGTTCCATGCAACAAGAAGGTAGATCACAGTGTCTGCGTGTCGAAGCATTAGAGTTTACTACTCCACACAATGCGATAGCACTTTTCATTTCAACGTTACAAAGTAAGTGAGCTGTAATCTTTTACGCATAGCATTATGTTTATTTGCATCTACACCTCAGAAGAATCTGAATTCTACAGACATATGCATCGGGACGGCGTTTCATAGTGTCTTCGTGTAAAAACAATGGAGTTCCAATACTGTATGCGGTGCGGTGCAGTATCTCATTTCAACGTTCGAAAGCAAGAATGTTGTAATGTTCTATGTATCGCATTACCCTTACCTATTTCTACACTTCAAACGAATGTAAATTCGACTGATCCTTGCACCGGGCTGGGGATTCTTATTGTCTGCTTGTCAAAGTTGTTGTGATATAATTCTCCGCATTGTAAACAAACTTTCAATACTTAAAACATAACAAATCAATATTATAAACCTAACATAATTATTTAATCTTTTTATGTAATTTTTCAATACATGTTGGGTAGAGTTTCGGTTGGTCTTTACATCGGTTACAACAGGTTTTTACTTTTATCGCCTTATTTGCGGCATACTGCCTACCATTTATTCTAGACATCCGTTTATAATATTCTTTACATCCCTGTCTCGTTTTTCTCGCACGTCCTTGGAACCACCGCAGAAAATGTGTACGTTTCTTAGGCTCTGCTTAAGTTTCAGATGACGGTTGTTCACCGTGATGATCCACTGTATTGAAGAGATAATCGATAACTTTTTCGCGGAAGTTTAATATTTTCATACCTTTAGTACTCCATTTTCTATATATATAACAGGCATTGACGAGAGAAGCCCCGCATACTAATTCGATAACTATTTTTCTATACCACTTTACTGTTCTGCGTAATCAACTGTGATAAGAAGACATCTGGTCAGATGATCAAACCCCTTCTTAGCTTTATTATAAAGGAACACAATGTCCGGCTTTAACTTATTGTTACTACCCTGGACAGTAACACATTTGTGGTTTTCAGAAGTGGCTAGTATGCATACCGGTCTCTTATCCGTCCACTTTAAAAATTTAAAGCCGCTCCGATTTTGAAAATACATAAAGCCACACCGTTGCTGTTTTCGTATGGCATGCAGCTGGGGAAATTTTTTATTAATTTTTACTGTACCACAAATAAATGTTCCCTTTTGCAGAAGTTCCTCGGCCAATGGGACACTATTGTCAAAACTATCTGCGTATAATATGCGGCTTCCAAATAATAATTCAACTTCCAACGTCATAACAACAGCATGCGCATGTGCTTTAACTATTATGGTTGCATTTTTTCCGACGAAAATAAGAATGTTGTGACTGTATCCTTCCGGAAGGCACAGTTTACAAAGTCTTATACCATATTTATGCCGCTTTCCTGGGATATATTGGCAAGAACTGAGGCGTCCTCGACACAAAACCATGGTTTCGTCGATTACAATATTTTTACAAGTCTTAACAGTAATTTTGAAAGTGTCGACAATTTCATTAACAATATTTCTAAGTTTATTTAAACGGTCCTCAGTCCAAGCCGTGAAAATGTAGGATAAGTGTAAATATCTATGTATCGATGTAAACCGGTCGCGCTTTTCATATCCACGCTTGTATACATATCCTTTTTTTGAGTTCAATATAATCTAATTTCTAGCAGTGGCGCTACAACCAATATAAGCAGGACACCAATAAAAATGTTCACTTCGTTTTCTGTCATTGGCTGCCAGGCCAGTTGGTGTCTAGAAGAAACGAAAATTTTTAATTGTAGAAGCAAATAAGCATAATGCTATACATAGAGAATTACAAATTACTTACTCAGAACGTTGAAATGAGATGCGCCATCGCATTGCATGGAGCATTAGGACTCTACTGTATCGACACCGAGACACTGTGGAACGCTATCCAGTTGCTTGGAACTGTAGAATTCACATTTTTTAGAAATGTAGAAATAGATAAACAAAATGCTATGTATGGAGGATTGCAACTTACTTACTTTGAAACGTTGAAATGAGATGCGCGACACCATTGAATGGAGCATTAGAACTCCGTTGCTTTGACTGGCAGACATTATGAAGTTCGTCCCTGTTGCTTAGAACTGTAGGATTCACTTTCTGTTGTAGTGCAAAAGCAGATGAGCACAATGCTATTCATAGAAGATTACAGCTCACTAACTTCGAATCGTTGAAATGAGGTGGGCCATTGGAATGCATGGTGTTTTTTAGAACACCATTGATTTGCCACGCAGACACTATGAAGCGCAATCCAGGTGCAAGGAGCTCTAGCATTTACTTTCTCTTGAAATGTAGAAGCAGATAAGCATAATGCCATGCATCGAAGTATACCGCTTAGTTACCTCGAAGCGATGAAATGCTATGTGCCATCGCATTAGTACTCTTCCGCTTTGACACGCAGACACTATGAAGCTCGATTCCATTGCATGGAACTGTACAATTCACATTCTTTTGAAGACCTGAAGCTGTTAACACATTGACAGCCGTCCCCGCGATAACGCAGGTTTTTGAGTGTGTCACTTGAGCGCCGGCCCCGTGAAAACGCGGGTTTCTGAGTCTGACGCTTGTGCGCTGATCCCACTATGATGTGCAATTTTTTTACAGGTTTGAGTATCTTGTACATCGATTTGTATGTACTTGCCATGGTTATGCCGATCTTCATTTCTTATGCCCAAGACATAAAACTTATGCGATAGTTTGGAAACAATCAAAGCAAGAATTATTCTAGAACATTGCATTTCATCTTCCGTTTCGTAGGCTTACGCTTCTAGTTTACCAGTATAACAAGGTTTATTATTTTGTAACTTTTTACCCACATAATATGAGTGATACTATTGATGAGTATATTGCTGACTCTCTATCGGATTATTCGGTACATTCAGAAGATTTTGATATAAAAGTCGAGGACTGTTATATTGATGTGGGTCCAAGAATAAGATCAACAGCCATTCCACTACAGCATTCAAGTGATTCCGATGATTCCAGTCATTGTGTAATGTTCACAGGATTGTATAGTTACAGCGAAGAATGGTCAGATGTCGATAAAATTCCTACCACATCAGATTTTACAGGTGAGCCAAGTCCAAAAATTTTCCCTATTGATAAGAAAAGCGTAAAAGGAATCTATTTTAATGTTGCATGCAACTGGATGGCGCTTCATAGTATTTGCGTTTCAAAGCAATGGAGCTTTATTCATTTCTGTGACGATTGTCATTTTAACGTTTCAATGGAAGTAGGTTCAAATTTCCTATGCATCGCAAGAAACATATCTGCTTGTACGCTTTAAATGATAGTGAATCCTCCTGCTGAATGTAAAGAGCTGTCGTTTTATAGTGTCTGCGTTTCAAAGCAATAGGGGTCTAATGCTTTATATATCGCAATGGTCGCGTTTAACTTCAGCGTTTCGAAGTGAGTAGGGTACAATCTTCTAAGCATTCCAATATGCTTAACTCCGTTTACAATTCTAAACGATGTGGCGTCTACAGGTCCACGCAGTGAGTAGGCGCTTCATTGTGTCTACGTGTTAAAGTAATAGAGTTATAATGCTCCATGCAATGCGATGGCGTTTCTCAGTTCAGCGTTTCAATGTATGTTAGTTCTAAGTTTCTATACATATCAATTTTGCTTACTAGGTACTTCATAACAATGTATGCAATTCCTACAGTTCCATGTAACTGTTGGCTCTTCTAACTGTCAAATTGACATAGTAATTGACTTCCAATGGTCCATACAGCTTTTTAGTTCTACGTTTCAAAGTAAGCGAGTTGTAGGTATCTACACAACGCAGTTACGTTTACCTGGTACTACGTTACAAAATGTGCAATATCTACAGTTCCGTATAACTATTCTGCACTTCTAAGTATCAGCTTGTCAAAGTAATTGACTTTCAATGCAATGCGATGGCGCTTCTTAGTTCTACAATTCAAAGTTCTTCATCTGAACGTGTCTGTAGAAATAGCACTTCATGATATTCTAAGTGCATGTTTCAAGTTATTATATATGTTTACTCTTATCGTGTATTTCAGTTGATTGTCAATAGATTACCATTACTAAATACCCTATTACATCCAAAATCCTAATTAATTTTACATTATTTTATGATTTTTTAATAATAAATATTCCATATTAGTATATATATTTATTCTTATCATATATTTTAATTGATTGCTAATAGAATACCCTCTCTAAATAGTCCATTACATCTAAAATTCCATCTAATTTCGTACTATTTCATGATATTTTAAATAAATATTTCAAATTGGTACAAATATTTGCAGACATTTATTTTAATTGTAAAAAGGATTTCCCCTCGAAACGTTAAATTACAACTAAAATTGTGCCTCATTATATATAATTTCATGACGCTTTAAATAATTATTTCAAATTATTATATATGCTTCAACTTAACATATGTTTTAGTTAATCCTAAATAGAATATCCTCTAAATACTCCATTGTATCTAAAATCTTATCTAATTTTGTATTATTTCTTTACATTTTAAATATATATTTCAAATTAGTACATATATTTACACTTATCATATATGATAGTCGATTCTAAATAAAATATCCCCACTAAATATTCCATTAGATCTGCATTCCTACCTAATACTACATAATTTTACTATGTTTGAAGTAAATATTTCACACCAATGTATATGCTTACACTTACCATGTATTTTAGTTAAATTCAAAGAGAATATCCCCTCTAAATACTCTAATGCATCCATATTCCTATGTAATTTTATATCATTTTATGATGTGTTAAATAAGTATTTCAAATTAGTATATATGTTCACATTTATCATAAATTTTATTTAAGTGTATATATAATATCCCCTCTAAATGCTCCATTACACCTAAAGTCCTATCTAGTTTTGTATCATTCCATACTGTTTTAATTAGTTACATCAAATTGGTACATATACTTACACTTATCATATATTTTATATATCATATATTACGTTTAAAATCTCATCTAATTTTATATCATTTCGTGATGTTCTAACCCTTTCACTACGGACACCAACTATAGCCGGCGGCCGCGCGAAGTGCTGTGCGTACTGATGCCGGCTATAGTCGATGTTCGCCAGACCTGCTGTGCGTACGGGTGCCAACTATAGTCGGTGCCGCGTGATCACCTACGCTGACTCCGTTGCTAAAACAGAATCTACCGTATCGGTAGAATATCTTTTGAATCTAGTGGCTCGTACTGTACTAAAGCCTGCCAAACACATATTCGACATACGAAGTATTTGCAAGGCACAAAACTATAATAAAAAACAGGGATTATAATATAAGATCTTACTTGAACCAATATAAGTCGGACAACATGTAAGTTGAATAGATTATTGTCGACTTTTACAGTTGAGGTAAATTCTAAGGTTATAAATGATTATCTAAAAATTTTAGTTTTATGTTTGCGTAAAATTTGTTTTTTAATTTTTAATTGCACCCTCCTTACAATTTCTGGACGGAGTTCAAAAGGAATTCAATTCTTGATTGGATTAACTGATTACGAAAATGATACCGTGAGTGAAAACGAAGATCATTTCGCTGAGCACAAAAAAAGAAAGTATATATGTAGTACCTCAGACTCAGAAGTAGAGAACAATGAGCGAGACAATAAGGACCATTGTGATTCCTGGACGCCAAACACATTCATCCCTAAGTTACATCCATTTACCCCAGAAAATACAGGAATTATACCAAACATTAACAGATCAGAAAAAGCAATTGATTACTTTGAACTCTTTGCTTCAGACGAGTTCGTGCAATTTATTTTAAATGAAACAAATGCCTATTGGAAAAAAATAACAATAATATGAAAGATGGTGAAATTTACTGCTTTTTTGCTGTGTCATTTCTAATAACACGCAACAAGAAGTTGTCCTTAAAGGAATACTGGAGGGTAAACAAATTCCTGCGTAGTGACATTTTTGCTGAGATTATGCATAGAGACAGCTATTTTAAATCGTTATCGTTGCTACATTTCAGTCAAGATATCACATATACCAATGATAAATTATATATAATAAGGAACGTGATTGATATGCTCCAAAAAATTTCTGCCATTCATTCTATCATTACCAAAAATTATGCATCGATGAGAGTATACATCTATATAAAGGGCGGCTTTCATTCGAACAATACATTCCTTCGAAAAGAAGTAGATTTGGGATAAAATCATGTATTCTTTGTGATTGTCGAACTGGTTTTGTACAAGAACTTATTGTTTACGCTGGGTCGTCGACTATAATCAACAGCCAAAATAAGAAAATTAGAAAATCGAGAACGATAGCAGAAGCCCTAATGGCGCCCTATCTAGGAAAGGGACATACAGTTTACCTAGATAATTGGTATTCAAGTCCAGCTTTGTTTAATTTACTATATAATAATCATACAAATGCGTGAAAGACCGTAGCAAAAAAGCGACTAGGAATACCATAGATTACTGATACACTGAGAAAAGGAGGGGCATCTTCCTGGCCAACTAAAAATTTATTAGTTGTGAAATGGCTGGATAAAAAAGAAATATATATGCTATCCACTATGATACTATATTTATATATTTATATATTTATATATTTTTTATGTCCACTATACTTCAGAGTCTGCAACGGTTGTTAGGCATGGAGAAAACAAAATTATTCAAAAACGCCTATGCGTCATTAACTGTAATACTTGCATGGGTTGTGTCGACAAAGCCGACATAGTGATAATCACTATAAATTCGACACGGAAATCACTAAAATGGTAACGTAAATATTTTTTCATTTGCTGAACATATGAGTATGGAATGCATATTGTGTTTACAAGGATAACACAAGAAAACCGAAATCTATGGCTAAATTTCACTTAAATTTAATCCGAAAAATGCTGAAAAATTATCATATGAATATTTCTTAATATCATCAGAGAGACAACAACAATCCATTACGGCCAACAGAACGGCATTTTCCTTTACTGTATGAACCACGAAGAAAAAACTGAAATAGAAGATGCATCGTCTTTACGACAAACAAGAGACGCGTGTCTCGATATGAATGTAAATATCGTAATGTTGGACTCTGCGTGGAACCTTGCTTTAGAATTTACCATACTGTGTTGCATTACTAAGAATTAACGTATAATTTGATATCTCACTAACTCAAATGTATTTTTATTTATAATAACAGTAAAATTTTTTAATATGTATATTTCTGAATACTCAAAATATACTCATTTTTATATTTTTCATATAATATGACGAAACAGTTGTTACATAACTCTCAAAAAAGTATATACACAAGAGAATTCCAAGGTGCCAATGAAAGACGTAAGTGCAAACATCGAAACCTACAGATGCGTAATATGCACACTGCACGGCGCGGTGCCCCGTTCAGTGGCGCTACTCGCGCGGAAAGGACTGCCGTAGCGAAAGGTATAAGTAAACATTTCAGGTTAGTGTATATATTTAAACACATCAAGAACTTTCTATAAACGTAAATAAAATATCCCCTCCAAATACTACAATACATCTAACACCCTACCTACCTAATTATATATCGTTTCATGATATTTTACACAAACATTTCAATTTGGTATATATATTTACACATATAATATATCTCAGCTATTTGGGAATAGAATATTCCCACTAAATACATTACATCACCCAAAATTCTATCTAATTTTGTACCATTTTATGACGTTTTAAATAAAGATTCTTAATCAGTATATATACTTAAAATATTAATATATTATAGCTAATTCTAAATACTACCGCCCCTATAAATGCTCCATTAGCTTCAATCTTCTATGCAATGCATTATGCTCATCTGCTTTTACAATTCAAATGAATGTGAATTCTACAGAGCCATGCAACGGGATGACGCTTCATAGTACCTGCGTCTCGAGGCAGTAGAGTTCTAATGCTCCATGCTATGCGGTGGCAGATCTCATTTCAACGTTCGATTAGC
This sequence comes from Xylocopa sonorina, assembly GCF_050948175.1. NCBI lineage: Eukaryota > Metazoa > Arthropoda > Insecta > Hymenoptera > Apidae > Xylocopa > Xylocopa sonorina. The sequence continues at coordinate 1,564,763 of NW_027490120.1, forward strand.
TTTTTTATAGACTCTGATACGTTGAAATGAGATGCGCCATATCGTTGCATGGAGCTGTAAATTTCACATTACTTTAAAGCAGAAACAGATAAGCATTTAGCTATGCATAGCAGTCTACAGATTACATCCCTTGAAACGTTCAAGTGAGATGCGCCATCGCAATGAATGGAGCATTAAAACTCCATTGCGTCGACAAGCAGACATTTTGACGGGTCATCCTGTTGCATGGAAATGCAGAATTTGCATTCTTGTGAAGTGTAGATGCAGATAAGCATAACGCGTTGCATTGAATATTACAACTTATCATGAAACATTGTAATGAGATGCCACATCGCGTTCAATGATGTATTAGAACTCTATTGCGTCGACACGTAGACATTTATAAACACAAATCCTTTTTAAGGAAGCGTAGGATTCACATTCTTTTGAAGTGTAGGAGCAGATAAGCATAATGCGATGCATAGAGCATTACAACCTAGTTACTTACTTTGAACTGTTGAAATGAATTGTAATATTACGACGCCTGAAGAATGCCTTATGATTACTAGCTTCAAAGAATGTGAATAACTTCACTTCAAAATAAATCACTTATAAAATGAATAAATCGCTTCAAGAAAATATGAATAATGCTCTTTCTTGCAAACGGATCGCGTTTCTTGATATCTACGTGTAGAAGCAATAGAGTACTAATACTTCATTCAACGGAATGTCGCATCTCATTTCAGACATTCATAATATCATGTAATATTCAATGCAAAGAGTTATGCTTTTCAGCTTCTACACTTCAAAAGAATGTAAATCTTGCACTTCTTTGCGAAGATATAGCGTTTCTATATGCGTGTGGGTTCAAGCAATAGATTTTTAATAGTTCATTCAACGCGATGTCGCATCTCACTTCGATGTTTCATGATAAGATGTAATATTCAATGCAACGCGTTATGTTTATCTGCCTCTACATTTCAAAAGAATGTGAATCCTACAGTTCGTTCCAACGGAATAGCGATTCTAGATATCTACGTATCGAAGCAATATAGTTCTATTACTAAATAAAACGCAATATGGCATCTCATTTCTTTGTTACACGCTAAGATGTAATATTCCATGCAACGTGTTAAGTTTATTCCGTCTACACGTCGAGAGAATGTAAATCCCACACTTACTTGCTAAGGGATAGCGTTCCTAGATGTCTACGCTTCTTAACTCATTGAGTTCTAATGCTTCCTGCATCGCGATATTGCATTTCATTTCACCCGTTGAAAGTTAGTAAGTATGTTGTAATGCTCTATGAATCGCGTCATGCTTACCTGCTTCTCCTCTTCTGAAGAATTTGAATCCCACACTTCCTTACAACGAGATAGTGTTTCCAGATTTCTAAGTGTTGAAGCATTTAATTTTGTGATGCTTCATGCATCGCGATATCGGATTTCATTTCAATATTTCAATCGGAGTAAGTTGTAATTTTTAATGCATAGCATTATTCTTATCTGATTCAAGACTTCAGAGGAATGTGAATTCTACAGTACCACGTATCGGGATGGGGCTTCGTAGTGCCTAAGTGTCAATGCAACGGAGTTCTAATACTCCATGCAAAGCCATGGCACATCTCATTCCAACATTCCAAAATAAGTGAGCTGTAATCTTGTATGCATGGCACTATGCTTCTCTGCTTCTACACATTATAAGATTGTGAACTATACGCTTTCATGCAACAGGTTGGCGTTTCACAGTATCTGCCTGTCAAAACAATAGAGTTCTAATTCTCCATGCAATGCGATGGCGCATTTCATTTGTTCGTATCGAATTAAGTAAGCTGTAATCTTCTATGCATAATGTAGGAAACTTATTAATGAAAGAGAGTTACCAGATTTTGTAAATCATTAGATAGTTCCTTTCAACATATTACTCCAAGGACTGCTAATAAACAACTGCTGTCGCACATAACATTTGAAACTTGAATGATTGATTAGCTTTTACATTAAGATAATTTCGTTATCCTTCACTCGGTCGTCCTGCATGAATATTTGCCCTGAATGTCTTCATTCATGTCGTCTTCGATTTCAAATAAATCAACATTGATTTCGTCGATCCACAATTTCATAGAATCTGCTGACATAGATGTTTGTAAGGGTCCTTCTCCTTCCCCTACCATTCGAACTACAAATCGTTGATTGCGCAAAACTCGTATAACTTCACACGGTCCAAAATATTTATGAGCTATATTTAGACCAGGACTCTGTTGCATACGTTTAATTGCTACTAGATCTCCTTCACGATAAATTCTAACATTTCGTCTACTCTTGTTAAAAGTTTGCTTATTCTCTTGTCGGATCCGGGATATATTTTTGCTTGCTGGAAGTCGTACTTCATCTCGTTTATCATGAAAAGGTGCGAGCCATTCCTTTTCAAGTATGTCTCAGATGTCAAGATAACCTTTAAGTCGTGGATGTGTCCCAAAGAGAAGATGTAACGGTGACGTGCCAATGCTTCGATGTATTGCTGATTTCAAACAATGTTGAACTACTTCCATATACTTATACCATTCACAGGACTTAGGTGTAGCTAATTTTGCTGACAATAGTATGAATGTTCTATTAAGTCGTTCAATTTGACCATTATCTTTAGGAATTTCTGTTGTAGTTGAAACATGTTCTATATTTTCTCCCTGACAATATTGCTTGAAATCATTTGCTGTGAAAGCCGTTCCCCTATCAGAAATTATTCGATGCAGATTACAGAAAATAGTCGCTTGCTTCTTCAGGCGTGTCAAAACTTCATCTGTAGTAGTAGATTTTGTAGCATAAAGCCATGTAAATTTTGTAAAAGCATTTACCACTACAAATATGTACTGATACGTTTTATTTGTTGATGGCAACGGTCTAAGATGATCGATATGAAATGTATCAAAAGGAATACTCCCATTTTCAATCGGATTTAAATGGCACTCCTGCGTCCCCTGCATCTTTTCGGCTAAGATGCATGCAACACAATTCCTTACCACCTTTTCAACTTGCTGCCGAAGATTTGGAATCCAATAATCTTTACGTACGATAGCCTCTGTCTTGACCACAGAAAAGTATCCACACTCATAAGCTCGCCTTATTTCTTGCTCTGTACAGAAAATTCCCCCGTAGAACATAATCATCCTTCTTGTTTTGAAGTACCAAATCTCGAAGTTTCATAACAATCTGATCATCTTCCTGTGCTTTCCGAAAACGTGCTGTAAGGCTTGCATCAGATTCATCGATTAAGAAAATCGCAGGAGGTGCAGTTCTACTAAGCGCAGCAACATGTATCATGTTCTTCTCTGGACGATGCTATATCCGGTAATCAAATTCTTCTAGCGATAATATCCATCACGCAACTCACAAACAAAGATCTTTCTTATTCGTTGTAAGAGTAAAATCTCGACAATAAGTAACAATAACAAACGAAATTCCTAATAAATAAACTCCTAATTTCTTCAAAGCTTTTACTATTCCTAAAACCTCAAACTCATAGCTACTGCATTTAGATTCAAGAGAAGCTGTCTTACCACTAAAAAATAATATTCATGGTGAAAAGATTGATCTTTGTTATTTGTTTGAAATAAAATTGCTCCGTACCCTAACGCAGAAGCATCTGTATGCAACTCCGTCTGTACTTCTACTTGATACAAATTCACTATTCGGTTCTCACTCAGAAAAAGTTTAAGTCGTATGAATGCTTCCATTTAAGTCGCTCCAGAGCAGAATTTAGCATTCGCTTGCAGAAGGTTAGGCAAAGGTCGCGCAATTACAGGGTATTCACGGATAAATTTACGAAAATACCCGATGAGTCCAAGTAAACTTTGTACGTGTTTAACATTTGTCGACTCTATAAATCGTCTGACTGCATCAGTTTCAGTGAGGGGCGAAAACAACCATTGTTTATTATATGCCCGAGGAACTCGACAGAAGTTTACCCGAAACAACGTTCTTCTCAACTGAATATTAAACCGGCTCCGCACGCTACAATTAAAACCCTTTCAAGAATTTGATCCCACGATCAGTATCATTTGATGAAACAATATAAAGCATTTTACACCGCGATCTTTCGTTGGATAATTCACGCTAATATGATCATGCTCACCACAATTATAACATCGTACAATATTATCGATAAATTCTTTTATCTCACCCACATTGACCATCTCTTTTCGTTCATTTCTAACGAAACTGTCTTTACACATCTCAAACTTTGTTGATCTCTGCACACTCGACATACCTCGATCTCGAAGAATTACCTTTTCAAACGCTTTCGAAAGTTGATTGGTTGTTGTAAACTGTAGAATAAGCGCGTGGTTCCGGAGCATTTCATCGGGAATGCTGTCAATCAGATATTCAAGTATTTCATCGTCGTTGATTGGTACTCGATTTCCAAGAATGTTCTTCTCGTGCAAATATTCATGAAATGTCTCGTTCCTGTTCCATAACCGCTCTTCAAATTTCTTCTTCATTTCAATTTCGCTTTGTGGATGATAAAACACAACTCATAATTCTTCCAGCAGTTGGTTGGATGCCATAGTTATATATTCTGGTTTAGAAAGAAATCATTCAAGTGCTTTTCCCTTCAGTAGCATACCGATAAGTATTCGTGCAACGTCATCTTCCAATTTATATGTTGTCTTGAATAATTTGATCTGCTTCTCCCAAATTTTATAATCACCAGATTTGCTTTAGACTATTAAGAAATTGTCACCGCTACTAATAACATCAAATAGTTCGCCTTCAAAATTACGCGTCGATCTTCGTTGCTCATTTTCTGAAATTTACTCAACCTGTAATTTCTGTCGCACCGGATCTAACTCAAGGCGCAACACGGCTAACTCACGTTCTGCTAATACTTTTTCTTTTAAGAAAAGATCAATTTCAGATTGCTGTAGATTCATTGATGACTGCACGTTTGGTGATACACCAGCACACGACTCTTCATTATCTTCATGAACTTCACGTTCCGTCTGAGTCAACTTCCATCAACACGAGAAATTAATTCAGCTTTCGAACCAGCAGTAAGTAGTTTATCCTCTATTAATATCTCTCTTAGCGCTGTAACTGTAATTTTACTCAAATCGATCATTGTGAAAATTATCACTCGACAATTGCGTTTAAACTCGAATTATCTCCACACAAAAAATTAATTTTCGTTCTCGCACTATCTCTCAAAACTACATTCGCGTCGCTTGAGTATCTTCTCGAACGTTCTAGACCGTCAAGGAATTATCTTGAACGTTCTGTCTTCAAATATTCGATAATACATCAATCTTTAGAACGTATCCGATTTAATTCTTGAATATCTTCTTGATAATTACTACGCCCGAAACCCCAAAATTGTAGGAAACTTATTAATAAAAGACAATTATAAAATTTTTTATATCATTAAATAGTTCTTTTCAACTGAGATATTACTCCAAAGGCTGCTAATGAACAACTGCTTCATTATTTTAAAACATTCACACGAAAAACTCATTTGCTTTGCACATTCGCTCTCACTCGCATTCTAGAATATTCCACGTACATAACATTGACATTAAACCTGAGTTATTGATTAACTTTTAAATTAAGATTATTTCATTATCCTTCAATAACATTATGCTTGCCTGCTACTACACATTAAAGGAATGTAAACTCTGCAGTTCCTTGAAATGGGATGGTTCTTCACAGTATCTGCGTGTGAAAACCATGAAGTTTTAATGCTCCACGCAACGCGATAATACATCTCATTTCAACGTTTCAAAGTATGTAACCTGTAATCTTCTAAGCATATCATTATGCTCATCTGCTCATACACTTCTAACGAATGTGAATGCTATAGTTCCATGCATCGGGTTGCGGCATTATAGTGTTCACGTATTATAGCAGCAGAGTTCTACTGCTGCATGCAATGCGATGGCGCATCACATTTCATCATTTCGATGTAAGATGTAACTTTCTATGCTCAGGATTATGTTTGTCTGCTTCTACGCTTCAAAAGAATGTAAATTCCACAGTTTTTTGCAAGGAGATGATACTTCATAGTGTCTGTGCGTCAATGCAGTAGATTTCTAATGCTACATGCAATGCGATGGCGCATCTCATTTCAACGCTTCGATGTAATTAAGTTGTACTCCTCTATACGTAGCGTTACGCCTACCTGTCAATCAATGTGTGTCAATCAATCAACATTCAGTTGCCCATGAATCATGCCAGTGATCAAGCCAACGCTCCAGGACAAATTCAGATTCTCAGCAGCAACAAGTCGGACATACCAGGGGATCCAGACATCATGGCAGACCTTAACATACCTGATATCTTCACATTGAAAAGGTAGACTCGTTTATTCGTCCATTCCTTTCTTATCCATGTTCCACGATGACAACCCGATCGCTCGAATAAGCTCAGTCCATTCCTCATGAAATTATTCTCAGTTCATTGCGGCGTAAACGTGGTACCACATTCGGTCTATTCACTACCTTCACGCGACTTCTTAACACATGCAAAACATCAGAACAACCGGATATACGTTTACTACAAACCCATCTTTACGCGTTAACTGAAACGTGGAAACGAATCGATGGCATCCAATTTGACCTCGAAGAATAAGACGAAACCGAAACGTCACGTCTTTACAAAATTCACAACGACTACTTCTCTATCATAACTCGCGCCGATTCGATATCATAACTCGACGCGATTGAGTTATTGAAAGGTAAATACGACTGTATAAGTCGGGCTGCCTCTAAATATTGTGATGCAATCTGGAATATTCTTAAACCGCCAAGGAACATTGTAGAAACACTAGGCAATATCGTCGACAACGTCAACCAACTACTTCGCGCATTGAAAAATTCCAAGGAAAATATCTCGCAATTGAACACTTCTGCTTTCCATCATTCGAGCAAAGATAAATGCTAATACGTTATTCCAATGGGAACTCATAGTAAAGACAACAAGGTGCCGCCTTACACGGATCTTCTAGAGTTTTTGGAGAAACTGGCCAACTGTGTACCAGAGATGAACGCAAGAGCAAGCTCAACCGCAATTCGGGTCGACGGGAGACCATCGGACCATTCACGTTCCACGAATCAACGTACTACGAGAAATCAGATGACATTCTGATGACGATTACACCGAAAGCGGAACAAGCAGGACAACCATAAGAACCCAAGAGTGTTCAGTATGCCACGGAGGGCACCGCATCTAGACATGTGAAGATTTTCTCTAAGTCTCAACTTATCAAAGTAATTGACATGTAATGCTCCATGCAACATTTCCTTTCAACGATACAAAGTAAGTAAGTTGTAATGTTCCATGCATAGCATAATGCTTATCCACTTCTGCACTTCAGCAGAATATGAATTCCACAATTCCTTGCTAGGGGATTGCGCTGCACAGTGTCTAGTTGTCAAGGCAATAAAGTTCTGTGGCTACTTGCAATGCGTTGGTGCATCTCCTTTTTACGTTTTAATGCATGTAAGCTGTAACGTTCTATACATTGCGTTATGCTTATCTGCTTCTGGACTTCAAAGTGATGTGAATTCTATAGTTCCTTGTAGCGTGATGGCTTCTCGTTTCAACGTAAGTAAGTAGTAATATAGCTTGTCAATGTAATTAACATCCAATGTTCTATGCAACGCGATGGAAATTCTTAGTTCTACGTATCAAAGTAAGTAAGTTGTAAGGTTCTACACAACACAATCGTGCTTATTAGTTTCTACACTACTATGTATGTTATTTCTATAGTTCCATGTTACTGTATAGAGCTTCATAGTGTCCACTTCTCAAAGTAATTGAGTTCCAAACGTCCATGCAACGCGATAGTGTTTCTCAGTTCTACAATTAATTGTCTCTGTTGAAATCACACTTCATGATATTCAAAGTAAAAATTTCAAATTAGCATATATATTCACACTCATCATATACTTTAGTCAATAGTAAATAGGTAATCCGCCCTCCAATTGCTCCACTACAATTAAATTCCATATAATTTTGTATTATTTCATGATGTTTTAAATAAACATTTCTAGTTAGTATATATACTTACACTCTCCATATATTATAGCTAAATCTAAGCAGAATAGACATTGTAAAAACTCCAGTAGCTGTAATCTTCTATGCACTGATTCATTCTTATCTGCTTCTACACATTAAACGAATCTGAGCTTCACAGTTCCTTCCAACTGGATTACGCATCATTATGCCTACGTGTCAAAGCAATAGAGTTCTAACACTCCATTCAGTGCGGTGACACATCTCATTATAATGTTATAAAGTTAGTTAGTTCTAATGTTCTATACAATGCATTGATATCATCTCCCTCTATACATCAAAAGTATATGAAGAACATAGTTACTTGCAACGGGATAGCGCATCATAGTGTCTGCGTGTAAAAGCAATAAATATCTAATGCTCCTTGCAATGCGGAAGCGCATCCCGTTGCAACGGTTCGAAGAAAGTAAGTTGTAATCTTCTACTCGCAGAAATATTATTTTCTGCTTCTATACTTCAAAAGAATGTAAATTCTTCAGTTCCATGCAAAAGAATGGCACTTCGTAGTATCTACCTTTCAGAGCAATAACGTTTTCTCTCTCGTTTCACGGAACTGTATAATTCACATTCCTTTGGATTGTAGAAGCAAATAAGCATAATATGATGGATAGAATGTTACTGCTTACTTACTTTGTAACGTTGAAATGAGATGCGCCATGGCAATGCATGGAGGATAGGAACTCTATTGCTCTGAAACGTAGACACTATGAAGGGCCATTCCATTGGAGGGAATTGTAGCATTCACATTATTCTGAAATGTAGAAGCAGGTAAGCATAATGCGATGCATAGAACATTACATACTTGCTTTGAAGCGTGAAACTGAGAAGCACCATCTTGTAACACAGAATATTTTTTTATTGCTTACTCCATCTTGTTGCAAGGAATCTTCAAAGCTACTCACACTGACATGTAGACACTCAGATGCGACATCCCTTTTCGTGGAACTTTGGGAATCACTTTGAAACGCAGGACTGTGAAGCTGCATCGCGTTGTATGAATATATAGGAAGTGCTTACTATGAAACGTAGAAATAAGAAGCGAAATCATGTTGCATAGAACTTTGCATCTTACGTACTCTGGAACGTATAAACTGATAGGGACAATCACTTTACATAGATATATAGAACACACATAGTTTTAAGCGTTGAACTTAGAATTTGAGAACTTCCTTTGAAACGTTGATAGTGAGGAGCTCCATCGGCTTTCGTAGAACTTCAGAACTTACTTGCTATGTAACGTAGACAGATAAGGGTCATCGCGTTGCTTAAAACTTTAGAACTTGCTTACTTCAACAAAGATTTCTATTGGCTTCGTCCGTTCTTTTAGAAGAGTTCTTGATAAACCACTTACTTTTCACGTTTGCAATATTTTTATATGTATGCGAGGTGTAATCGTTTAAGTTCTAAGATAATTATTTAGTGTTGATTATTATTTAGTAACTCGGTTATAAACGTGTCTGCATGAGACTTAATCAATATGTTCATAAGCCTGAAATTTATGCAGTTATTTGTTAGTCACTTATTGCTCAAACGGCAAAGATTCTGATCATTTGAAAATGATTGACTTTCATCAATTTTCTCAAAAATTGAAATACTGGCCAACTGCTTGTATTAAAGACTATAATTAAAGTTTTGAAAATATTTTACCTTTTAATGATGTATCACGTCTCGGGCCGCGGAAAATTAACCGTATGCCGGAGCAGCACGCCGTCTCGAACGGTTCGGCTCGCACATTTGGGTCGAAGACGGGGTTCTTTTTGGATCGCGGAACACTGCGTGAAAGTCACGGACGCGAGTATATAAAAAAGGGAACTTACCTTTCGAAGTCTTAGAAACCACTAATTCCTAACTTCGTTCCAGGTATCGTCGTCGGCAAGGATCGTCCTCTGGTATGGTCCCTCTGTACGGGCTGTGAGGCGGAATTGACAATGGAGTACCTAGGCAGGCTGACCTCTGGTGCGGATCGGCGACGGAGGCGCCGATGCGGAATGGCTCTCCGGTCGGCAGACAGCAGGAGATGAGACAGTGCAGTGGTGGACGATGGAGTAGCTGCTTGTACCCACGTATTCGCGCACTAGAGAACGCAGGAAGTTCTTCCTTCCCACGCGTCGAGTTCGTTTATTCGTAGTGGAACAGCGCATTCAAATCGGATTCCAAAACCGCCGCTTTGGTTTGCCGATCCAGAGATATGGAAAACGATGGATATCTTCTCCTTAGTCTAACTGTGGCTCAATGCCGCTAAGCGGAGGGCCACTCTGACTGGTCGGTAACCAAGCGTAACTAAAGTTCAGAACTCCTTGAATGATTCTGGAAGAAGCGTGAAGTCGTGGAAGACTTCGTACCATAATGAATCTAATTCTTATAAATAATGTTTTATCGTAGTGAACTATATAATTGCAATTAGAATTCTTTATGAAATAATAATAACAGAGAGGTGTGTATTCATTCTTGTAATTTTGAAAAGAGTATTATATCTTACTATTTAAAATGAAATATTGAGATTTGTTTACAATCTAATGGAATCTAATTACCTTTTGATTCAATTTCACAGTGATAATCTTCCATAGTCCAACAATTTTGTGAGCTGTCCTCAGGAATCCGCAGCTCAGTACTTATAAAATGGACGACACAAAGAACAGCCTAGCCAAACGTAATCGAACCGATTTTTCAATACTAATCTTATCATGTTTAACTTATTCTGCAAACTATTAAAATGCCCTTCGGAAAGTGTTTATTCACAGTGAAGTAAACGGTAAACGTTACGCCTTCCACCACTGTTTACAATACGTATGTTGCATTTACTATAAAAACTGTAAGTATTATCACCTTTATTTACTTTTTGTAACCTTCAATGACTTCATGTTACAGGTTGTTGAACTCGTTTCAAAATGCTCTATCGTATTACGGAAAAAAGAACACACCAATTCATTTTATAAAATGAAGGTAACCTTCAAATGTCCAACATACCTCCACTTACAAAAAAACTATTTTCATCAACGATGGGACCTTTGTCCTGTGCAATTTTATATCAGCAAAAATTTCTATGAAACTTATAGTTTCGAGGATATCTGAGGTGCTAATTATTACTGCCCCACACTGTATATTGTTATGGATGTGTCCAACAAGACAACGATGAACAAAGTTAAATTTAATATTACGATTTTTATATTCCTTATAATATATTTGTTTTTCTGTAATTTAGCCAAAAAACAGTGTTCACGATGTCGGCAGATGAATGAATTTGCCTTAGAATTACAAGAGCCGACAATATCAAAAGTAGAATATTTATTTTCTCCGCTCAACGAGTCACTGGAAACGTTAAGTAAAGTGCGTGCCTTTCAAAAGAGTCAGATGCAAATTACGAACCTAAACAACCAGCGATTGGCACGCCAATGACAACGGATGAATATTTTATTTTATAAATAATATTTTTAGTTTATGACGGGTTGAAAGAAATATATATGACTCTCTCAATAACTATTAATATAGGAAAACAACTCTCAAAATGTCTATCAATACTCATATGTTGAACATCTACTGACATTTAACGGTTTTAACTTGTATGAAAGCACAGGTTCTCCGTTACCAAATATGACGTAACGTCATTGCAGAGAAGATTCATGAATTGAGCGATGACATGCGTGTCATGATGGTTCTGGTGCTGCGCGACTCATACGGCGTTTTACGCTTGTTTAGGAGGTACTGGTAACACGTTCTGGCATTTTAGCTAACGAATCCGGTCAAAGATGGCTACGGATCAGCTGACACTCCACGGAAGTGGCGATATAGTGCCGGTATGGTGTCGCCATCATCTTGCCGTTTGTTATCTGGGATGCTTTCTAGAGCAATATTCGGATTTGAATTTGAACACATAGCTACTTGATCGCGAATTTGTATATACATAATAATACATGACTGCATAAAAACAATATCATATACTTTTATAATCAATGCGGTATAAGAATATAAAACGAAGAACTATCCACTCTCATCGGGAGTAAAAACAAAGTCTGGAAAGCAAGGTTAGTTGTAAAATATAATCAAGCAGTTAATATATCTAATCACAGTACATAATAAATCACTGAAAGTATAATGATATGAATAGTAAGAAAAACATATTCATTTGTTAGATGCTTATAAATTGAAATTTAAAAGTCCAAGTTACATTTAATACACTATTGCTTAACATTGTGATTTAATGTTGTTTCAAATAGGCGTGGAGAACTAGCTGGTACTTCTGTCAATGTAATTTCATTTCTGCTGGATACAGTAAAAACACATTTGCAATCTAAGCAAGGTTTCACTAGATCTGGTGGAATTTCCAAATTTTAGAGAGGGATGATGGTAGTAGTAGTTGGTTCAGCGCCAGGTGATAAACATATACAACAAGAAAAGCAATGTAAACGGATTTAAAATGTTCAAGATTATTTAAATTAAACTATTACACTTTTATAATGCATGTAGCGCTTTGGTTCTTTGTAACGTACAAAGAGTCTTAAGAATGTAACGCAATGTAAAGGAGTTTGGAAACAAAGAAAGCAGGCCTTAATCTCAGAAAAAGGGACCTTGGATCTGTTGTGTATCGTGGTTTCCGGCGTGCTGTGTTGAGGGATATGTCATTCGGATTTAATTATCTAAACGAGAACAATTCAAATAAATTTGGAGTCGACATATTGGAAGAAAAATTCTTCCAGTGAAAAATGCTGTATGCTGTGCAACAGCAGCTTCACATCCCCTTGATATTCTACAAAAAATTTTATGCCATTTTACTCGATTTACTAGAATCGAAACTATGAAACCTACTATGTGGTATTTCTGCAACTGCTACCACACACACCTGCGCGCGCGCGCACACACAAACGCACACGCACATACGAAATCCACCAAGCTTAAAGATACTGTGTATGTATTGGAGGATGCGTACAAAAAGAAAGGACTATTACATGGATAAACTCTAGAATTCCATTTGTAATTGATAATTTGGTTATAATCATTTATATGCTTTTATCAGAAATTTGAATAAGTCAAAATTGCAGCACGCAGGTGTGTGAATATCACTTTGCAATCTCATTTCATTCTGGTAGTTATACTTATATATAAGCATCCATCCAGGCATAAAGCTTGATAATCTTTCAACTACAAAATAATGATGAAACATTAAACTTTTTGCTGATTTTGGTCTATTTTATCATTTTCGGAACTTGTGAAGCAGCCAGAACTATAATAACAAAGTACTTTATATCTTTGCTCATTGTTTCCAAAGAAAATATTAAATGTGAGTAACATAATATAATAAATAACATAATAATAATATAATAAATAAATATATTCAAACGTAATTTATTTAATTTTTATCATTTATCGTTACAAAATATATTACAATAATATATAAAAATATATTTTACTTTAGTTTTTTCAATATTTTTAATATTTTATATTATCATATTAAAATTTTACAAAAAGTAACAAAATTTTTAGAAGTATGAATAATTTTTCCTTAATTAGTTAATATGTTGGTTCTTTTTAAGAAGACGGTATTTAATTTTTCAAAGTAAGTTTCGACTTTAAATTGACCATTAGTTTCTCTAATTTCATTGCTTTTCGTAGAACACCGCAAATTTTCAACTTTCCCATTACAGCTTTGCCCATGAAAGTTTTAATTCTCTGAAAGATATATATTATTATGTTATTAGTAAAATTATTTTGCATTTCTAATTAATTGAAACGTAAAAAATGTATTTTTTTTATGAGAAAGCATTGCGAGAAAATTTTGGGAATCTATTACTAATGTTGTACCTAGTGGTTGACTAGGTTGTCCTCTCGCTGCCGCACCTCTTTACTATTTTTAAGATTCAAAAACCGTGTACCAACTTTGTCACCTTTAAAATTTACGAAATTTACATATTGTGAATTTTGCAAAAGTGATGTTAATTAACTCTTGAATTATGGTTGCTTGGGCGATTAATCAGACTGGTCTATGAGAAGCTGTAATGTACGAGGACTAATAAATTTTCTTTTACCATAATGAACAATACAGTATTTGAGCTTACACTTTTGTTAACAAACTATCTGTTCAAATTAGCTTGGATGACAATTAATATTTGCATGATCTTTTCCTCTGATTTATCTGTATAATTTGTTCGTTCTTTTCAATTGTCATATATAATTATTCAAATCTATATGTTCCAAATTCTTCTCTAGGAAGGAATCAGGCAACAAGTTATCTTATCAATAATATTTATATTCTGTAAAATAAATTGATATGTTTACTAAAATATAAATTATACATTCATGTATTAATTGAAACCTTTAGTTAATTATTCACACCTGGATTATACGCATAATGGGTAAAATCAGACTTTCCTTCAGTTTTTTTAATATTGCCTCATCGATTAAAGACTGATTAGTAACAGATTTACTGTCTTTGCAAAATAAAAGCGTACATTGCATCACACATTATTTCCAGCTTCCCACTATAATTTTGTTATTCTGAACCAACGAACATCTCTATTGCAGCCATATGTATACTTGAAACAACGCGTGCGTAAGGCAATCTCAAATTGAGATAATTATTTTTCTTAACAATGAAATTAGAAATATATATAAGTTACTGCAGTCTTTGACAAGAGTGCATTCACAGCAATACCATCATTCATCGGTCCTTCCAAGAGCACACATTAACATTCCAAACTTGGATATTATATAATCGACACGAGTTTGAAACCATATTCGTTTAATTTTTACACTTAGTGATGGGCTGATATTTACTATATGAGGATCTGTGCCTTTCATTGAATATGGTAAGCATACCTTAATATTATTCACAAGATCATAATTTTTCATACCAATGGATTCTATGCCTGGTTAAAGAAATAGCGCTAACAGCATTAACCCTTTCAGCACTGAGTTGTGTGGCAAATGGTTTTGTGAGAACCTATATGTGGCGTTCGTTGTTGTCAGACCGGTGGAGTCATCTCTGTGAAAACTGCTCAAGCTGTTCGCAATTCTGTTTCAGCACAGATTGAAGAGATGGCGAAACGAGTCAATACATGCCTACGGTTGAATGTTCCCATTAAGAATAACTTATAAGTTACCGATGGATGGTGCTGCTGGTGGTCGGTTACTCACAATCGACCGACGGGTAGTGCTGCTTGTGCTTAATGATCCATAAATTGTCGACGACTGGTGTTATCAACAGCCGATAGCGCATGCTTACACATATAGCTGGTGCAACCAATAGTAGGTAACTCAAGACTTATCAAAGATTGGTGTTGCCTGCGGTCGGAAACTTACGATATATCGATAGTAGGTAATGACTGCGGTCGATAACTTATGATATAATAAGGGCTGGTATTGGCAATAGTCGGGAATTCAAGAACTATCGAACAATGGCATTGCCAGCTATTGGTAATCCATCTCTTACTTGGCTTAACTTAATCTAACTTCCTCTAAACTTAATTTAAACCAAGCTAACCTCAGTTACACCTAATGTGACTTACCCTGCCTGCACTCAAATATAACTCAACCTAATACAATCTAACATTACCTTCCTTAAACATAAACAAATCGAACCTACACTTTCTTAAATCTAACCCAACATAATCGAGCAACCTACAAACATTCCCAAACATATTTCAACCTAACCTAACCTAGCGTAACCTAACTAATTCTAACACAATCACAGTTCCATCTCGGGACGGAAGCAGCCTCCGCAACATTCCCAGGGAACAGGCTATGCAGTAAGACTTCCGCAGTTACGGAGTGGCAGATCCGCTCCGATTGAACGTTTATTCACGTAATATAATATAATAATCTGCGGGTTCAATCGGAGTGGGTTCGCATTGAATACAGGAACGTCTTCGGCTAAATGAAAACAAACAGTCCGAAAAGAATAAAACTTTTCTAACAAATCGTACGGAAATCAGATATTTCGACGCATATCCAATATACACCTAACCAAAACGTAATTCGAAAAATACAAAGAATAAGCGGAAATATTCTCCAATATGTGACATATACAAATCAGACAAGTAATCGTACAACGCCGGGTCCGGGATGGTGCAGAGAGGAAATGTGGGGGACAGAGAACATAAAATAACAACAACGTAACTAAAGAGAAAGAAAAAGGAGATCTGTGGAAACATTGCATTTACTAAGAGGAAATCCTACAAATATCAAACAACAGATTATATACCATACCGTCCGGGCAAGGTACAACGAAATAGACGATATCGTGGGAGAAAATAAAAATATCGAGAAACTTAAAAAGAAAATAGTACTTTAGACTGAACGAATCAATATCATTGATTCCGGCAAGCTTAATGGAAAACGCGACTTCGAATCGGTTAGAGTATAAGATAGATGCTGGTCGCGGTTCAAGTGGCTCTGCGTTCCTTGCCCGCATCAGTGCAGGCAGTAGGATGGTGGAGGGGGGGGGGGGGGGGGCTCCCCTAACCCCACCACCGGCATGAGCGAGGCTGCTGTGCATATGCTGCTGAAAGGTGCTGCTGGTTCGCGATTCGGAATCAGCCCCATCGGGTCCTGGCAGAAAATTAATTGTTGGGCAGGCAGTTCGGAGTTCCCTGTTGATGACACCAAAGGATAGGAAAATATAAAGGAGAAAAAGAGAGCCTCGGAAGACACAGGCACGAAAGGAAAATCATCAGGAGCCGAAGTAAGGGAACCAAAAAGAAAGGGCAGGATAATGGAAATGCTACCGATAAGAATTACATCCTTACTTTGAAATAGAAGAATAGGCAACCACACATCAGACGTAATGATAGATATTATGAGCGAGGATACGACGAAGGTAATGACATATTAGAAAACGTTAATGGGAAGCATCAGGTATATAAAAAAAACTGAGATCGAACACTTGATCGAACTAGTGGCGAACGGTACAGGGAAAATTGAAGCAATTAAAGGAGCGGTAAGCATTCAAGGACAAACAACGGGATGAGGAAAAGCAGGAGAAACGACAGAAATACGAAAAGATGATGCAAGAAAATCGAGAGCGGAATATATAATCCTATAATTTAACAAGAAAACAGGTATAGAGAACATAATAAAGGAGATAAAAGGAACTCTAGAAGAAGAATTCGAAGAAAAACGTACGAGTAGGAGTATAATGCTCCAACTAAGGGACATATACCCGTTAGGTGACCAGAGAAGAAATTAATGATTACATAAGACGAACATTGAAAATAATCGAAGGAAAGGATAGCGGTATAAATGTCAAGTTGTTAAAACAAACGTAGAGAGTCAATCGAGTCGCGTTAGCTGAATTTGGACAGGAATATAGTAAAGAGCTGGAAAAGGTCAAACGACTCAGAATACCATTAACACCTTGTCTCTGCAAAGTGCTACCGAGAATAGAGAGATACTTCAAATGCCATAAACTGGGACATATCGGCAGAAATTCCGAAGAAGTCAAAGATAATAAGGGAATCTGCAGAAGATGCGCATCTCAGATTTATACGATGATCGGTTGCATCGCGAATAAACCGAAATGTATCATCTGCAGCGAGGCAGGAAGAAGGAATCCGCAAATCAGACACGTTACCGGAGTTTTAACTGTCCGGCCTACAGAAAGGCGTTGATAGAGAAGAACGAGAAACGAATATGGAATTGAAAGTCCTACAAATCTATCTGAACAGATGCCGAATCTCGCGAAATATCATGCAGCAAATGCGAATGATTCAAGAGACAGACGTGGTAATAACATCGGAAGCACACAGGATGGAAGAATACTGACTGCGAGACGAGAACGGTGACGCTGCGATATGGATAACCGGTGTTAATCGAAAATGTTTCACATATGGCACCACATATTCCTCGACCGGAATCGTTCATGCAATGGTCGAAGGAACAAAAGCTATAAGCTGCTACTTCTCGCTTAACAGGAACGGAAAGAAATCGAAGAATATATAAACAAAGCTGAGGATAACGTAGAAAAGGGAGAGAAAGCAAGCAGAATAATAATCGAGGGTGACCTGAACGAAAAATCGGTAATCTGGGGTAGTAAGACGAGCAATCATAGAGAGGAAAAGATCATCAAAATGGCTCTAAGAAACGATCTAATCGCGAAACGATCAATCCGAAAGAAGGCTATACATACTTTAAGAACCGAAACAAATAAAAAATAGACATAATGTTGATAGGAGGTTGCATATACGCTAAGTTGAGTATAGCAGAAGTGTTTGAGATATTTTCAGCGTTGGACCATCAATACGTACTACATAACTTCTAAAGTACGAATTACAAGAATAACGAAGAGGGATTTGTAAGCCTCGATGGAAAGAAAGCGAACTCGAACGATGCAAATAAATGATCGACTTATATAATATATAGATATTTATTTTTATCTAGAAGAGATGATCTAGTTCTACGTAATTAAAATATATGATAAGTGTAACTATATAAACCATTTTCAAATATTTAATTAAAACATCATGAAATGATATGAAATTAGATAGGGTTTCAGATGTAATGGAGTATCATAAGGAGATATTGTATTTAGAAATAACTAAAATATAAAATATGTATTAATATTTATACTAATTTGAAATATTTACTTGAAAAATCATCAAAGCATATGGTCCAGCGAGTGGGGGATTAACGGATCGTTGCGAGGAGCATGCGGCTTAATGTGTGTAACTTGGATTTATGAATTCTCATATACAGCAATACATTAGTCCGAATATAGTACATATATGTATGTAAGAGGCTTAAAAGTAGAATACAGATTCTGGTAAAGTCGGATCACTGAATTGGAGGAGTCCCCATTGTGGTGATGGGCTGTTCGTTAACAAAACTGTAAGCTCAAATATTATCTATTGTCCATTATGTTAAAAGAAATTTATTGGTATTCGCACATTACAGCACGTCATAGATCAGTCTAATTTATTGCCCAAACAACCATAATTCAGAAGTTAATTAATATTACATTTGCAAAAATTTACAATATGTAAATTTCGTAAATTTTAAAGGTGACGAAGCCGGTACACGGTTCTTGGATCTTAAAAATGGTAAAAAGGTGCGGCAGGAAGAGGAGAACCTAGTCAACCACTAGGTACAACATTAACAATGGATTTTCCAAATTTTTCCGCAATGCTTTCTCATGAAAGAAATATATTTTTTACGTTCAAATTAATTAGAAATGCAAAATAAGTTTACTAGGAATATAATATTATATATCTTTCGGAGAATTAATACTTGCATCGGCAAAGTTGTGATGGAAAAGTTGAAAATTAGCGGCGATCTACGAAAAGCAATGAAATAAGAGATATTAATGGCCAATTTAAAGTCGAAACTTACTTTGAAAAATTGAATACCGTCTTCTTAAAAGAAACCGACACATTAACTAATTAAGGAAAAATCATTCCTACTTATAAAAATTTTGTTATTTTTTGTAAAGGTTTAATATGATAATATAAAATATTGTAAATATTAAAAAAACTAAAGTAAAATATATTTTTATATATTTTTCTAATATATTTCGTAACGTTAAATGATAAAAACTAAACAAATTACGTTTGAAAATATTTAATTACGTAGATTGATCTTTACTCATACATTTATAATAAAATGAACATAGTTATTCATATTTTTTTTTTTCAAACAATGAGCAAAGATATAAAGTACTTTGTTGTTATAGTTCTAGATACTTCACAAGTTCCGAAAATGATAAAATAGACCAATACCTGGAAAAAGTCTAGTGTTTTATAATTATTTTCTAGTTGATAGATTATCAAGCTTTATGCCTGAATGGATGCTTATATATAAGTATAACTGCCAAAATAAAATGAGATCGCAAAGTGATATATGCACACCTGCGTGCTGCAATTTTGGTGTATTTAAATTTCCGATAAAAGCATATAAATGTTTCTAATCTAATTATCAAATACAAATGGAATTCTACAATTTATCCATGTAATAGTCCTTCCTTATTGTACGCATCCTCCAATACATACACAGTATCTTTAATCTTGATGGATTTCGTATGGTCGCGTGTGTGTGTGTGCGCGCGCGCGCGCGTTTCTGTATGAGCGCGCGCACGTGTGTATATGGTAGCAGTTGCAGAAATATCACATAATATGTTTCATTGTTTCGATTCTTGTAAATCGAGTAAAATAGCATAAGATTTTCTGTAGAATATTAAGGAGATGTGAAGCTGCTCTTGCACTGCATACAGTATCTTTCACTGGAACAATTTTTCTTCCAATGTGTCGACTCCAGATTTATTTGAATTGTTCTCGTTTAGAAATTTAAAACCGAATGTCATATCCCTTAACACAGCACGCCGGTAACCACGATACACAACAGATCCAATGTTCCTTTATCTGAGATTAAGGCCTGCTTTCTTTGTTTCCAAACTTCTTTACATTGCGTTACATTCTTAAGACTCTTTGTAAGTTACAAAGAACAGGAACGCTACATGGATTATAAAAGTGTAACAGTCTAATTTATATAATCTTGAACATTTTAAATCCGTTTACGTTGATTTGCTTGTTGTATATGTTTATCACCTGGCGCTGAACCAACTACTACTGCCATCATTTATTTCTAAAATTTCGAAAATCCACCAGATCTAACGAAACCTTGCTTAGATTGCAAATATGTTTTTACTGTATCCAGCAGAAATGAAATTACATTGGCAGAAGTACCAGCTAGTTCTCCAAACCTATTTGAAACAACATTAAACCACCTTGTTAAACAATAATATATTAAATGTGAATTGGACTTTTAAATTTGAATTTATAAACAGCTAACAAATAAATATGTTTTTCTTACTATTCATATCATTATACTTTCAGTGATTTATTATGTGCTGTGATTTGATATATTAACTGCTTGATTATATTTTACAACGAACCTTGCATACCAAACATTGCTTTTACTCCTTATAAGAGTGGATAATCCTTCGTTTTATATTCTTATATCGCATTGGTTATAAAAGTATATAATATTGTATTTATGCAGTCACGTATAATTATGTACATACAAATTCGCGATTAAGTAGCTATATGTTGAAATTCAATTCCGAATAATGCTCTAAAAAGCATCCCAGATAACAAAGGTAAGATGGCGGCGACACCACACCGGCACTATATTGCCACTTCCGAGGAGTGTCAGCTGATCCGTAGCCATCTATGGCCGGATTCGCTAGCTAAAATGTCAGAACGTGTTACCAGCATTTTCTAAACAAGCATAACACGCTGCGTGAATCACGCAGCACCAGAACCATCATGACACGCGTGTCATCGCTCAATTCATGAATCTTCTCTGCAATGACGTTACGCCATATTTGGTAACGGAGAACCTCTGCTTTCATACAAATTAGAACCGTTAGATGTCAGTAGATGTACAACATATGAGTATTGATATATATTTTGATAGTCGTTGTCGTATATGTACAGTTATTGAGAGAGTCGTATATATTTCTTTCAAACCGTCATAAATTAAAAATATAATTTATAAGAACAATATTACTTACAAAATACAAATTCATGCTGTTACGTCCCTAACTTCGCCTTGTGTAATTTCAAGTAAGTGTGGGATTTGTATTCTTCTGATATGTAGACGAGATATACATAACGCGTTGCATTGAATATTACATCTTATCGAGACACATAGAAATGAGATGCGATATCGCGTTTTATGAAGAATTAGAGCTCTATTGCTTCGATACGTAGATATCTAGAAACGCTATTCCGACGCAAGGAGGTGTGGCATTTACATTCTTTTGAAGTATAAGCGGAATATACATAACGCATTTTATTGAATGTTATAACTTATCATGAGACACAGAAATGAGAAGAGATATCGCGTTTTTTGAAGAATTAGGAATCTATTGCTTCTCTACGTAGACACCTAGAAGCGCTATTTCATTGCAAGGAAGAGTGGGCTTTACATTCCTTTGACGTGTTTACGAGATACACATAACGAGCTGCATTGATATTACATCTTATCATGAGACACAAAAATGAAATGCGATATCGCGCTTTACGAAGCATTAGAACTCTGCAGCTTCGATACGTAGACATCTAGAAACGTTGTTATGTAGCATAGAAGTGTGGGATTTACAATCTTTTGAACTGTAGACGAGATATACACAACGCGTTGCATTGAATATTACACATTATCATGAGACATACGAATGAGATGATATAACGCGTTTTCTGAAGCATTAGAACTCTATAGCTTCGATACGTAGACATATAGAAACGCTATTCCGTAGCAAGGAAGAGTTGCATTATATTCTTTTGAAGTATCGATGAGATATACATAACGCGCTGCATTGAGTATTACATCTTATCATGAGACATTGAAATGAGATGCAACATCGCGTTTTATAAAGGGATAGAACTCTATTGTATCGATACGCATACATCTAGAAACGCTATTACGTCGCAAGGAAGTGTGGGATGTACATTCTTTTGGCTTGCTGACGAGATATACATAACGCGTTGCATTGTGTATTACATCTTATCGTGAGGCATAGAAATGAGACGCGATATCCCGTTTTATGATGCATTAGAACCCTATTGCTTCGATGCGTAGTCATCTAGAAACGCTATTCCGTAGCTAGGAAGTGTGGCATTTACATTCTATTGAACTGTATACGTTGCAGAGCCAGAGGATGACGTGTCTGCAACCAACAACTCCATGCGAAGCTGCACGATGACCACGAACCGGAAAATGCATGACTGCAACGGAAATTCGAAAAGCTCGTATCAAGTTTCACGGTCTTAGTCATCAACAGTCGCACAACGGAGCTGATGGCCACCGCGATCGTCCGCGATAGCGATCGCGACCAGAAGCCAATCGAGTGTAGAACGTTGAGCGTCACCTGTTCGAGTGCAAACTTCATTACAGACGACCTGGCAATGAAGCTTGGACTTCCCACGAAAAATAACAAGACAGCTATCGGAGCGTTGAACCAGTTACACGATTTCGCGAATAAATTGCCTCAACGACGATCAAATCGCGGTTATTGGACTTCGCGCGGAAGCTCACATTCTTTACGATACCGCGAATCGCTGGACCGATACCGGAAGAGCAAATCGATCAGGCGAAGAGTCCGATTCCGGCAAACGTAAAACTAGCAGATCCACAATTTCATCGACCGGCAAATGTGGATATGTTAATCGGCACCGGTCCCGCTTTATCGTCCCTTAGCATCGGCCAGTACAAACTTTCTCCTCGCAACGATCCTAAATTATTTCTCCAAAAGACGCAATTTGGATGGATCATCGGGGGGAGCGTCTCCACATCGGCGTCGTGGAGAAAACATCAAACATTCGTTACAACCCTGAATTTCGAACTTCAAAAATTCTGGGAGCTAGAAGATGATACACACGTACGACACCTATTTTCCGCGGATCAGGAATGCGAGCATCATTTTCACGACCACGTTAAATGGACACGAACCGGTCGTTACATTGTCGCACTGCCGTTCACTGAAAAGAAGATGCAGTTAGGCGAAACTCGGTAGCGCGCCTTCAGCCGTCTTCTTTCGCTCGAACGAAAATTCATGAAAGATCCAAAGCTGAAACGAGAATACTCTGCAGTCATCGAGGAGTATCTCGAGATGGGACACATGAGCCAGGTAGAACCACGCGATTCGGATGGCTTCTACCACACCCACCATGCCGTCATCAAACTGTCCAGCTCAACAACGAAGGTTCGTGTCGTCTTCCATGGATCTGCAAGATTGAGCAATGGACTGTCATTGAACGGCACGCTTTTGGCAGGACCAATGATACAGGACGACATATTCGCTCTTCTCATAAGGTTCCGTCAACACACCTATGTCTTAACCGAAGACATCGGGAAGATGTATCGGTATTTCCTCGTAAGATCGGAAGACCGCCGATACCAGCCGATATTATGGCAAGGTAACAACGGAAAGGTGAAAACGTACGAGCTGAACACGGTCACGTTCGGACTACCTTCAGCGCCTTTCTTCGCCATCAGGTGCATTCATCAGCTAGCGGACGACGAAAAAGTGAATGCTCCTTTCGCATCGACCGTACTCCAGCGAGATCTATACGTCGACAGCACAGATAATTACGAAGACGCTAGACAACTACGGGACCAGGTAATCAAGCTACTTAACCGCGGCAGCATCCACATTCAACAATGGGTCTCGAACGAAACGAAACTTTTAGCAGGACGGCGAAATTTCCGGAAAGCGAAATTCACCCAAAGTATTTTGGAGACGCCACCATGAAAACTCTCGGCGTCTCGTGGCACGCGCAGAACAACCGAATCGTCTATTCCGTGGATCCAAACATCGATACGAGGATCACCAAACGCACGATCTTATCCACCATAGCAAAAATATTCGACCCGTTAGGTTTACTGGCGCCAGTAATAATAACGGGAAAAATATTTATGCAACACCTATGGAAACTACAATTGGTCTGGGACGATTCGCTACCAACAATCCTCCATACAGAATGGTCCACGTACGTGAAGGAATTCCAGTTACATAATGAAACATTCTTCGAGTGACACGTATGCCAATAGAAGGTGCGAGGAGTGGAATTACACGGTTTCTGCGACGCGAGCGAACGAGCATACGGAGCGTGCGTGTGTGTACAGTCAGTCCACAATCGCGGACGAATTAAAACGGGACTATTATTCACGAAATTTCGGTTCGCACTAGTAAAAGTTGTCAGCCTCGCACGTCTCGAACTTTGCGGTGCGGTGCTACTGACGTCATTATTTTCTAACGTCCGAGATAGTAATGCACGCCGATTCGACTCGATTAACTTCTGGACGGATTCCACGATAGTTTTAAATTGGCTGCAACACGAACCAGCCACGCTAAGAACATTCGTGGCAAATAGAGTGGCCGAAATTCAAGCGAAGACCGATAGCGGCACGTCAGGTCAAACGACAATCCAGCGGACCTCATATAGAGAGGACAAATACTGGCGGAATTCTTGAAGCCCTCCATCTGGCGTCATGGACCATCGTGGTTTGCCGACGATAACAGGGATTGGCCGAAATCTACGTTCAACCTCGTTTCGGAAATACCCGATATTCGTGCCCATACATGCTTGGCAACGACCATCCGTAGCAACGAAATTCTCGGCCGCTATTCAGGCATCGCGAAATTGAGGAGGATCGTCGCGTATTGCCTCCGATTTCGCAAGAATCATTGTAACGCAGGACCTCTAACCGTACGAGAGGTCCACGACGCTAATGATCGGATCTTGAAGCTCGAGCAGGCCTCCGCGTTCGAAAAAGAGATCCGAAATTTGAAGAACGGTACAGAGCTGCATCCAAAGAGTAACCGGCTCTCGCTGTAGCCATTCTTACACGAAACGGGAATTCTACAGGTAGGCGGTCGACTACAAAACGCAAACATTCCCTTCGGACAGAAACATCCGAATCTGCTTCCGAAATAACATCACATCACCGATCTGATCATTCGTCACACGCATTTAGATGGACATCATTCGGGTATCAATACCACGCTGGCGACACTAAAGCAGAGGTGTTGGCCCATTGATGGTAAAAAGTCCATCAGGTGCTTCCGCGTAAAACCACCGGCCGTGAATTACGTAATGGGCACTCTACCTGCGGCACGCGAATCCGAATGCCAACCCTTTTATAACTGCAGAACAGATTATTGCGGTCCTTTTTATATCAAGGAAAAACGTTTCCCAAATTGTGCGCGAGTAAAAATCTATGTAGCAGTGTTTGAGTGCTTTGCAACGAGAGCGGTCCATCTTGAGGTCGTCGGTGACATGACTACCGTAGCGATCATCGCGGCATTGAAACGCTTCATCGGTCGTAGGAGCATCTGTCGGAACATTCATTCCGACAACGGGACAAAATTTCGTTGGAGTGAATAACGAATTAAGCGCACTGTACCAAAAACTGCAAACGGACGATAAGGTAACACACTTCCTCACGGACATTGAAATATCGTGGCATTTCATGCCAGCTCTTTCTCCCAATTTCGGCGGCCTTGGGGAGGCAGCTGTCAAATTCTTCAAACACCACGTCAAACGAGTCGTAGAGGAAGAACTGTTTACGTTCGTACAGTTCAACACGTTCGCGATCGAAATCGAAGCGATCCTAAACTCCTGCCCGCTTACTCCATTATCATCCGATCCTAATGGTCCATCAGCTCTAACTCCGGCCCACTTCCTGATCGGCACGTCGTTAACGAGTTTGCCCGAGACTGATTTCAGCGATACTCCTCGTCACCGTTTGTCACACTGGCCACACATCCAGAACGTTCAGCAGGACTATCCACCATCTGAACGAGCGAAAAAAATGGACAAAGGGCTACCACGAGATCAAGAAAGGATCCCTCGTAGTCTTAAGGGATGACTACCTTCCGCCTTTGCAGTGGCACCGCGGTCGAAACAAAGAGGTGCACCCAGGTCCAGATAAGATCATCCGCGCGGTCACCGTACGGACCAGCCACGAGGTCTACAAACGCAACGTCAAGCAGATAGCGAAGTTGCCCACATCCGAGGCGACAGTGTGAACCATCGACGTCGCGGCGATATTCAGATCAATCCGATCTAGATTGATCGACACCGTCTTTCAACCGGGGGAACATGGTTCGACCAATAAAACGTGGGATCTCCGAAGACTTCATTTATTACATGTTTGTGACGAAAAGGCTATTTTTGAGAATAAGACGTTTTAAGTAATTTCGTAAATATATATATTACTGCGATATGTAGACATCTAGAAACGCAATTCCCTAGACACGAAGTGTGAGATTCACATTCTTTCGAAGTGTAGGCGAGATATACATAACACGTTGCATTGAATATTACATCTTATCATGAAACATAGAAATGAGATGCGATATCGCGTTTTTGAGAAGCATTAGAACTCGATTGCTACGATACGTAGACAACTGCAAACGCTACTTCCTAGCAAGGAATTGTCGCATTAACATTCTTTTGAAGTGAATACGAGGTATACATGACACTTCGCAATGAATATTATATCTTATCATGAAACATAGAAATGGGATGCGATATCTCGTTTTAAGAATCATTAGAACTCTATTGCTTCGAGACGTAGACATCTGTCAACGCTATTTCCTAGCAAGGAAATGTCACATTTACATTCATTTGAAGTATATGCGAGGTATACATGATACTTCGCATTGAATATTATATCTTATCATGAAATATAGAAATGAGTTGCGATATCGCGTTTTGAGAAGCATTAGAAGTCTATTGCTACGATACGTTGACATCTGCAAACGCTATTTCCTAGCAAGGAAGTGTCGCACTTACATTCATTTGAAGTGTATGCGAGTTATACATAACACTTCTCAATGAATATTACATCTTATCATGAAACATAGAAATGAAATGCGATATCGCGATTTAAGAAGCATTAGAACTCTCTTGCTTCGATACGTAGACATCTGCAATCGCTATTTCCTAGCAAGGAAGTGTCGCATTTACATTCTTCTGAAGCGAATACGAGGTATGCATAACACTTCGCAAAGAATAATAAATCTTATCATGAAGCACGCAAATAAGATGCGTTATCGCGTCTTAAGAAGCATTACAACTCTATTGCTTCGATATGTAGACATCTGGAAGCGCATTCCCTAGCAAGGAAGTGTGACATTTACAATCTCTTGAAGTGCAGACGAGGTATACATAACACTTCGCAAAGAATAATAAATCTTATCATGAAGCACACAAATAAGATGCGCTATCGCGTCTTAAGAAGCATTACAACTCTATTGCTTCGATATGTAGACATCTGGAAGCGCATTCCCTAGCAAGGATGTGTGGTATTTACATTCTTTTGAAGTGTAGTCGAGGTATACATAACACTTCGCAATGAATATTATATGTTACCATGAAACATATAAACGATATGCGATATCGCGTTTAAAGAAGCAATGGAACACTATTGCTTCGATACGTAGAAATCTGGAAACGCTGTTTCTTAGCAGGCAAGTGCGGCATTTACATTCTTTTAATTTGTAGACGAGATGTACACAAGACTTCGCAATTAATATTATATCTTATCCTGAACATAGAAGTGAAATGCGATATCGCGTGTTAAGAAGCATTACAACTCTATTTCCTTGATACCTAGACTTCTGAAAACGCATATCACTGCAAGGAAGTGTGGCATTTACATTCCTTTGAAGTGTAGACGAGGTATGCATAAAACTTCGCAATGAATATTGTATCTTATCATGAAACATATAACTGAGATGCGATGTCGCGATTTAAGAAGCATTAGAACTCCATTGCTTCGATACGTAGACATCTGGCAACGCATTTCCTAGCAAGGATGGGTGACATTTACATTCTTTTGAAGTGTAGACGATATATACACAAAACTTCGCAATGAATATTGTATCTTATCATGAAACATATAACTGAGATGCGATGTCTCGTTTTAAGAAGCATTAGAACTCTATTGCTTCGATGCTTAGAGATCTGGAATCGCTATTTCCAAGCAAGGACGTGTAACATTTCCATACTTTTGAAGTGTAGACGAGGTATACATAACTCTTCGCAATGAATATTATATCTTATCAAGAAACATATAATTGCGATGCCATATCGCGTTTAAAGAAGCATTATAACTCTGTTGCTTAGATACGTACACATCTGGAAACGCTATTTCCTAGAAAGGAAGTGTGGTATTTACATTCGTTTGAAGTGTAGACGAGGTATACATAACAATTCGCAATGAATATTATATCATATCATGAAACATAGAAATGAGATGCCATATCGCGTTTTAAGAAGCAGTAGAACTCTATTGATTCGATACGTAGACATCTGGAAACGCTATTTCCTTGCAAAGAAGTGTGATATTTACATTCTTTTGAAGTTTAGAGGAGGCATACATAACACTTCGCAATCAATATTATATCTTATCATGAAACATAGTAATGAGATTCGATATCGCGATTTAAGAAGCATTAGAACTCTATTGCTTCCATACGTAGAAATCTGGAAACGCTATTTCCTAGCAAGGAGGTGTGGTACTTACATTCTTTTCAAGTGTAGACGAGGTATACATAACGCTTCGCAATGAAAATCATGTCTTATCATGAAAGATAGAAATGAAATGCGATATCGCGTATTAAGAAGCATTACAAATCTATTTCCTTGATAACTAGACTTCTGAAAACGCATTTCACTGCAAAGAGGTGTGGCATTAACATTCTTTTGAAGTGTAGACGAGGTATGCATAAAACTTCGCAATGAATATTGTATCTTATCATGAAACATATAACTGAGATGCGATGTCGCGTTTTAAGAAGCATTAGAACTCTATAGCTCCGATACGTTGTCATCTGGAAACGCTATTTCCTAGCAAGGAAGTGTCGCATTTACATTCTTTTGAAGTGTAAACGATCTATACGTAACACTTCGCAATGAATATTATATCTTATCATGCAACATAGAAAAGAGATGCGATATCGCGTTATAAGAATCATTACAACCCTAGTGCTTCGATACGTAGACATCTGCAAACGCTATTTCCTACCATGGAAGTGTCGCATTTACATTCATTTGAAGTGAACACGAGGTATATATGACACTTCGCAATGAATATTAGATCTTATCATGAAACATAGAAATGAGATGCGATATCGCGTTATAAGGAGCATCAGAACTCTATTGCTTCGATACGTAGACATCTGCAAACGCTATTTCCTAGCATGGAAGTGTCGCGTTCACATTCTTTTGAAGTGAATACGAGGTATACATGACACTTCGCAATGAATATTACATCTTATAATGAAACATACAAATGAAATGCGGTATCGTGTTTAAAGAAGCATTAGAACTCTCTTGCTTCGATACGTAGACATCTGCAATCGCTATTTCCTAGCAAGGAAGTGTCGCATTTACATTCTTCTGAAGCGAATACGAGGTATGCATAACACTGCACAATGAATATTATATCTTATCATGAAACATAGATATGTGATGCGATATCGCGATTTAAGAAGCATTAGAACACTGTTGCTTCGATACGTAGACATCTGCAAACGCTATTTTCTAGCAAGGAAGTGTGGTATTTACATTCTTTTGAAGTGTAGACGAGGTATACATAAAACTGCACAATGAATATTATATCTTGTCATGAAATATAGAAATCAGATGCGATATCGCGGTTTAAGAAGCATTGGAACTCCATTGCTTCGATACTTAGACATCTGCAAACGCTATTTCCTAGCAAGGAAGTGTCGCATTTACATTCTTTTGAATTGAATACGAGGTATACATAACACTGCACAATGAATATTATATCTTATCATGAAACATAGAAATGAGATGCGATATCGCGTCTTAAGAAGCATTAGAACTCTATTCCTATGATACGTAGGCATCAGCAAACTCTTTTTCCTAGCAAGGAAGTGTCGCATTTACATTCTTTTGAAGTGAACACGAGGTATATGAAACACTAAACAATGAATATTATATCTTATCCTGAAACATAGAAATGAGATGCGGAATCCCGTTTTAAGAAGCATAAGAACTCTAATGCTTCGATACGTAGACATCTGCAAACGCTATTTCCTAGCAATGGAGTTTCGCATTTACATTCTTTTGAAGTGAATGCGAGGTATACATATCACTCCACAATGAATATTATCTCTTATCATGAAACATAGAAATGAGATGCGATATCGCGTTTTCAGAAGCATCAGAAATCTATTGCTTCGATACGTAGACATCTGCAAACGCTACTACCTAGCAAGGAAGTGTCGCATTTACTTCATTTTGATGTGAATGCGAGGTATACATAACACTCCACAATGAATATTTTATCTTATCATGAATCATAGATATGAGATGCGATATCGCGTTTTAAGAAGCATTGGAACACTATTGCAACGATACGTAGACATCTGCAAACGCTATTTCCTAGCAAGGAAGTGTCGGATTTACTTTATTTTGAAGTGAATACGAGGTATACATAAAACTGCACAATGAATATTATATCTTGTCATGAAATATAGAAATCAGATGCGATATCGCGGTTTAAGAAGCATTGGAACACTATTGCAACGATACGTAGACATCTGCAAACGCTATTTCCTAGCAAGGAAGTGTCGGATTTACTTTATTTTGAAGTGAATACGAGGTATACATAACACTGCACATTGATTATTATATCTTATCATGAAACATAGAAATGAGATGCGATATCGCGATATAGGATGCATTAGAACTCTATTGCTTCGATACGTAGCCATCTGCAAACGCTACTGCCTAGCAAGGATGTGTCGCATTTACATTCTTCTGATGTGAATACGAAGTATACATGACACCCCGCAATGAATATTACATCTTATTATGAAACGTAGAAGTGAGATGCGATATCGCGATTTAGGAAGCATTAGAACTCTATTGCTACGATACGTAGACATCTGCAGACGCTATTTCCTAGCAAGGAAGTGTCGTGTTTACATTCTTTTGAAGTGGATACGGGGTGTACATAACACTGCACAATGAATATTATATCTTATCATGAACCATAGAAATGAGATGCGATATGACGATTTAAGAAGCATTAGAACTCTATTGCTTCGATACCTAGACATCTGCAAGCGCTATTTCCAAGCAAGGAAGTGTCGCATTTACATTCATTTGAAGTGTAGACGAGATATACATAACACTTCGCAATGAATATTATATCTTATCATGAAACGTTGAAATGAGATGCGATATCTCTGTTTAAGAAGCATTAGAAACATATTGTTCCGATACGTAGACATCTGCAAACGCTATTTGCTAGCAAGGAAGTGTCGCATCTACATTCATTTGAAGTGTATGCCAAGTACACATGACACTTCGCACTGAATGTTATATCTTATCGTGAGACATGGAAATGAGATGCGATATCGCGTTTTAACAAGCATTAGAATTCTATTGCTACGATACGTAGACACCTGCAAACGCTATTTCCTAGCAAGGAAGTGTCGCATTTACATTCTTCTGAAGTGAATACAAGGTATACATGACACATCGCAATTAATATTATATCTTATCATGAAACATAGAAATGAAATGCGATATCGCGATTTAAGAAGCATTAGAAATCTATTGCTTCGATACGTAGACATCTGCAAACGCCATTTAATAGCAAGGCAGAGTCGCATTTACATTCTTTTGAAGTGAATACGAGATACACATAGCACTCCACAACGAATATTATACCTTATCACGAAACATAGAAATGAAATGCGATATCGCGTTTTAAGAAGCATTTGAACTCTATTGCTTCGATACGTAGACATCTGCCATCGCTATATTCTAGCAAGGAAGTGTCGCATTTATATTCTCTTGAAGTGAATACGAGGTATACTTAACACTCCACAATGAATATTATATCTTATCATGAAACATAGAAATGAGATGCGATATGACGATTTAAGAAGCATTAGAACTCAATTGCTACGATTCGTAGACATCTGCAAAAGCTATTTCCTAGCAATGAGTGTCGTATTTACATTCTTTTGAAGTGAATACGAGTTACACATAACACTCCACAATGAATATTATATCTTATCATGAAATATAGAAATGAGATGCGATATCACGATTTAGGATGCATTAGAATTTTATTGCTTCGATACGTAGATATCTGCAAACGCTATTTCCTAGCAAGGAATTGTCGCAGTTACATTCATTTGAAGTGAATACGAGGAATACATGAAACTTCGCAATGAATATTATATCTTATCATGAAACATAGAAATGAGATGCTATATCGCGATTTAAGAAGCATTAGAACTCTATTGCTTCGATACGTAGATATCTGGAAACGTAATTCCCTAGAATGGAAGTGTCGCATTTACATTCAATTGAAGTGTATGCGATTTATACATGACACTTCGCAATGAATATTATATCTCATCCTGAAACATAGAAATGAGATGCGATATGGCGATTTAAGAAGCATTAGAACACTATTGCTTCGATACGTAGACATCTGCAAACGCTACTTCCTAGCAAGGAAGTGTCGCATTTACATTCTTTTGAAAGGTATGCGAGGTATACATGACACTTCGTTCTGAATATTATATCTTATCATGAAACATAGAAATGAGATGCGATATCGCGTTTTGAGAAGCATTAGAACCCTAATGCTACGATACGCAGACATCTGCAAACGCTATTTCTTAGCAAGGAAGTGTCGCATTTACATTCATTTGAAGTGTGTGCCAGGTATACATGACACTTCGCAATGAATATTATATCTTATCATGAAACATGGAAATGATATGCGATATCGCGTTCTAAGAAGGATTAGAACTCTATTGCTACGATACGTAGATATCAGCAGACACTATTTCCTAACAAGGAAGTGTCGCATTTACATTCTTTTGAAGTGAATACGAGGTATACATGACACTTCCCAATGAATATTATACCTTATGATGAAATATAGAAATGAGATGCGATATCGCGTTTTAAGAAGCGTTAGAACTCTATTGCTTCGATACGTAGACATCTGCAAACGCCATTTAATAGCAAGGCAGAGTCGCATTTACATTCTTTTGAAGTGAATACGAGATACACATAGCACTCCACAACGAATATTATACCTTATCACGAAACATAGAAATGAAATGCGATATCGCGATTTAAGAAGCATTTGAACTCTATTGCTTCGATACGTAGACATCTGCCATCGCTATATTCTAGCAAGGAAGTGTCGCATTTATATTCTCTTGAAGTGAATACGAGGTATACTTAACACTCCACAATGAATATTATATCTTATCATGAAACATAGAATTGTGATGCTATATGGCGATCTAAGAAGCATTGGGACTCTATTGCTTCGATACGTAGACATCTGCAAACGCTACTCCCTTTCAAGGAAGTGTCGCATTTACATTCTTTTGAAGTGAAAACTAGGTATACATTACACGCCGCAATGAATATTATATCTTATCATAAAACATAGGTGTGAGATGCAATATCTCGTTTAAAGAAGCATTAGAACTCTATTGCTAGGATACGTATTCTACGTATTCCTACGTTACGTGAACATTTGCAAACGCCAGTTCCTAGGAAGGAAGTGTCGCATTTACATTCTTTTGGAGTGAGTACGAGGTATACATATCACTCCACAATGCATATTATATCTTATCATGAAACATAGAAATGAGATGCGATATCGCGATTTAAAAAGCAATAGAAATCTATTGCTACCGTACATAGACATCTGCAAACGCTATTTAATAGCAAGGAAGCGTCGCACTTACATTCTTTTGAAGTGAATACGAGGTATATATGACACTACGCAATGAATATTATATCTTGCCAGGAAACATAGAAATGAGATGCGATATCGCGATTCAAGAAGCATTAGAACACAATTGCTTCGATACGAAGACATCAGCAAACGCTACTTCCTAGCAAGGTAGTGCCGCATTTACTTTCATTTGAAGTTTATGCGAGGTATACATGACATTTCGCAATGAATATTATATCTTATCATGAAACATAGAAATGAGACGCGATATCGCGTTTTAAGAAGCCTGAGAACTCCATTGCTACGATACGTAGTCATCTGCAAATGCTATTTCCTAGCAAGAAAGAGTGGCATTTACATTCATTTGAAGTGTATGCGAGGTATACATAACACTCCACAATGAATATTATATCTTATCTTGAAACATAGAAATGTGTTGCGATATCGCGTTTTACGAAACATTAGAACTCTATTGCTACGATACGTAGACATCTGCAAACGCTATTTCCTAGCATGGAAGTCTCGCGTTTACATTCTTTTGAAGTGTAGGCGATGTATACATAACACTCCGAAATGAATATTATATTTTATCATGAAACATAGAAATGAAATGCGATATCGCGTTTATAAGAAGCATTACAACTCTACTGCTTCGATACGTAGACATCTGCAAACGCTATTTCCTAGCAAGGAAGTGTCGCATTTAAATTCATTTGAAGTGTATGCGAGGTATACATGACAGTACGCAATGAATATTATGTCCTATCATGAAACATAGAAATTAGATGCGATATCGCTATTTAAGAAGCATTAGAACTCTATTGCTTCGATACGTAGATATCTGGAAACGTAATTCCCTAGAATGGAAGTGTCGCATTTACATTCAATTGAAGTGTATGCGATTTATACATGACACTTCGCAATGAATATTATATCTCATCCTGAAACATAGAAATGAGATGCGATATGGCGATTTAAGGAGCATTAGAACACTATTGCTTCGATACGTAGACATCTGCAAACGCTACTTCCTAGCAAGGAAGTGTCGCATTTACATTCTTTTGAAAGGTATGCGAGGTATACATGACACTTCGTTCTGAATATTATATCTTATCATGAAACATAGAAATGAGATGCGATATCGCGTTTTGAGAAGCATTAGAACCCTAATGCTACGATACGCAGACATCTGCAAACGCTATTTCTTAGCAAGGAAGTGTCGCATTTACATTCATTTGAAGTGTGTGCCAGGTATACATGACACTTCACAATGAATATTATATCTTATCATGAAACATGGAAATGATATGCGATATCGCGTTCTAAGAAGGATTAGAACTCTATTGCTTCGATACGTAGACATCGGCAAGGGCTATTTCCTAGCAAGGAAGTGTCGCATTTACATTCTTTTGAAGCGAATACGAGGTATACATAACACTCCACAACGAATAATATATCTTATCATGAAACATAGAAATGAGATGCGCTATGGCGATATAAGAGGCATTAGAACTCCATTGCTTCGATACGTAGACGTCTGCAAACGTAACTTCCTAGCAAGGAAGTGTAGCATTTGCATTCTCTTCAAAGGAGTACGAGGTATACATGACACTTTGTAATGAATATTATATCTTATCATGAAACATAGAAACGAGATGCGATATGACGATTTAAGAAGCATTAGAATTCTATTGCTACGATACATAGACATGTTCAGACGCTATTTCCTAGCAAGGAAGTGTCGCATTTACATTCTTTTGAAGTGAATACGAGGTATACATAACACTCCACAATGAATATTATATCTTATCATGAAACATAGAAATGAGGAGCGATTTCGCGTTTTAAGGAGCATTAGAACACTATTGCAACGATACGTAGACATCTGCAAACGCTATTTCCTAGCAAGGAAGTGTCGGATTTACTTTATTTTGAAGTGAATACGAGGTATACATAAAACTGCACAATGAATATTATATCTTGTCATGAAATATAGAAATCAGATGCGATATCGCGGTTTAAGAAGCATTGGAACACTATTGCAACGATACGTAGACATCTGCAAACGCTATTTCCTAGCAAGGAAGGGTCGGATTTACTTTATTTTGAAGTGAATACGAGGTATACATAACACTGCACAATGATTATTATATCTTATCATGAAACATAGAAATGAGATGCGATATCGCGATATAGGATGCATTAGAACACTATTGCTTCGATACGTAGCCATCTGCAAACGCTACTGCCTAGCAAGGATGTGTCGCATTTACATTCTTCTGATGTGAATACGAAGTATACATGACACTCCGCAATGAATATTACATCTTATTATGAAACGTAGATGTGAGATGCGATATCGCGATTTAGGAAGCATTAGAACTCTATTGCTACGATACGTAGACATCTGCAGACGCTATTTCCTAGCAAGGAAGTGTCGTATTTACATTCTTTTGAAGTGGATACGGGGTGTACATAACACTGCACAATGAATATTATATCTTATCATGAACCATAGAAATGAGATGCGATATGACGATTTAAGAAGCATTAGAACTCTATTGCTTCGATACCTAGACATCTGCAAGCGCTATTTCCAAGCAAGGAAGTGTCGCATTTACATTCATTTGAAGTGTAGACGAGATATACATAACACTTCGCAATGAATATTATATCTTATCATGAAACGTTGAAATGAGATGCGATATCTCGGTTTAAGAAGCATTAGAAACATATTGTTCCGATACGTAGACATCTGCAAACGCTATTTGCTAGCAAGGAAGTGTCGCATCTACATTCATTTGAAGTGTATGCCAAGTACACATGACACTTCGCACTGAATGTTATATCTTATCGTGAGACATGGAAATGAGATGCGATATCGCGTTTTAACAAGCATTAGAATTCTATTGCTACGATACGTAGACACCTGCAAACGCTATTTCCTAGCAAGGAAGTGTCGCATTTACATTCTTCTGAAGTGAATACAAGGTATACATGACACATCGCAATTAATATTATATCTTATCATGAAACATAGAAATGAAATGCGATATCGCGATTTAAGAAGCGTTAGAAATCTATTGCTTCGATACGGAGACATCTGCAAACGCTATTTAGCAGCAAGGAAGTTTCGCATTTACATTCTTTTGAAGTGAATACGAGGTATACATGACACTTCCCAATGAATATTATACCTTATGATGAAATATAGAAATGAGATGCGATATCGCGTTTTAAGAAGCGTTAGAACTCTATTGCTTCGATACGTAGACATCTGCAAACGCCATTTAATAGCAAGGCAGAGTCGCATTTACATTCTTTTGAAGTGAATACGAGATACACATAGCACTCCACAACGAATATTATACCTTATCACGAAACATAGAAATGAAATGCGATATCGCGATTTAAGAAGCATTTGAACTCTATTGCTTCGATACGTAGACATCTGCCATCGCTATATTCTAGCAAGGAAGTGTCGCATTTATATTCTCTTGAAGCGAATACGAGGTATACTTAACACTCCACAATGAATATTATATCTTATCATGAAACATAGAATTGTGATGCTATATGGCGATCTAAGAAGCATTGGGACTCTATTGCTTCGATACGTAGACATCTGCAAACGCTACTCCCTTTCAAGGAAGTGTCGCATTTACATTCTTTTGAAGTGAAAACTAGGTATACATTACACGCCGCAATGAATATTATATCTTATCATAAAACATAGGTGTGAGATGCAATATCTCGTTTAAAGAAGCATTAGAACTCTATTGCTAGGATACGTATTCTACGTATTCCTACGTTACGTGAACATTTGCAAACGCCAGTTCCTAGGAAGGAAGTGTCGCATTTACATTCTTTTGGAGTGAGTACGAGGTATACATATCACTCCACAATGCATATTATATCTTATCATGAAACATAGAAATGAGATGCGATATCGCGATTTAAAAAGCAATAGAAATCTATTGCTACCGTACATAGACATCTGCAAACGCTATTTAATAGCAAGGAAGCGTCGCACTTACATTCTTTTGAAGTGAATACGATGTATATATGACACTACGCAATGAATATTATATCTTGCCAGGAAACATAGAAATGAGATGCGATATCGCGATTCAAGAAGCATTAGAACACAATTGCTTCGATACGAAGACATCAGCAAACGCTACTTCCTAGCAAGGTAGTGCCGCATTTACTTTCATTTGAAGTTTATGCGAGGTATACATGACATTTCGCAATGAATATTATATCTTATCATGAAACATAGAAATGAGACGCGATATCGCGTTTTAAGAAGCCTGAGAACTCCATTGCTACGATACGTAGTCATCTGCAAATGCTATTTCCTAGCAAGAAAGAGTGGCATTTACATTCATTTGAAGTGTATGCGAGGTATACATAACACTCCACAATGAATATTATATCTTATCTTGAAACATAGAAATGTGTTGCGATATCGCGTTTTACGAAACATTAGAACTCTATTGCTACGATACGTAGACATCTGCAAACGCTATTTCCTAGCATGGAAGTCTCGCGTTTACATTCTTTTGAAGTGTAGGCGATGTATACATAACACTCCGCAATGAATATTATATTTTATCATGAAACATAGAAATGAAATGCGATATCGCGTTTTAAGAAGCATTACAACTCTATTGCTTCGATACGTAGACATCTGCAAACGCTATTTCCTAGCAAGGAAGTGTCGCATTTAAATTCATTTGAAGTGTATGCGAGGTATACATGACAGTACGCAATGAATATTATGTCCTATCATGAAACATAGAAATTAGATGCGATATCGCTATTTAAGAAGCATTAGAACTCTATTGCTTCGATACGTAGATATCTGGAAACGTAATTCCCTAGAATGGAAGTGTCGCATTTACATTCAATTGAAGTGTATGCGATTTATACATGACACTTCGCAATGAATATTATATCTCATCCTGAAACATAGAAATGAGATGCGATATGGCGATTTAAGAAGCATTAGAACACTATTGCTTCGATACGTAGACATCTGCAAACGCTACTTCCTAGCAAGGAAGTGTCGCATTTACATTCTTTTGAAAGGTATGCGAGGTATACATGACACTTCGTTCTGAATATTATATCTTATCATGAAACATAGAAATGAGATGCGATATCGCGTTTTGAGAAGCATTAGAACCCTAATGCTACGATACGCAGACATCTGCAAACGCTATTTCTTAGCAAGGAAGTGTCGCATTTACATTCATTTGAAGTGTGTGCCAGGTATACATGACACTTCGCAATGAATATTATATCTTATCATGAAACATGGAAATGATATGCGATATCGCGTTCTAAGAAGGATTAGAACTCTATTGCTTCGATACGTAGACATCGGCAAGGGCTATTTCCTAGCAAGGAAGTGTAGCATTTACATTCTTTTGAAGCGAATACGAGGTATACATAACACTCCACAACGAATATTATATCTTATCATGAAACATAGAAATGAGATGCGCTATGGCGATATAAGAGGCATTAGAACTCCATTGCTTCGATACGTAGACGTCTGCAAACGTAACTTCCTAGCAAGGAAGTGTAGCATTTGCATTCTCTTCAAAGGAGTACGAGGTATACATGACACTTTGTAATGAATATTATATCTTATCATGAAACATAGAAACGAGATGCGATATGACGATTTAAGAAGCATTAGAATTCTATTGCTACGATACATAGACATGTTCAGACGCTATTTCCTAGCAAGGAAGTGTCGCATTTACATTCTTTTGAAGTGAATACGAGGTATACATAACACTCCACAATGAATATTATATCTTATCATGAAACATAGAAATGAGGAGCGATTTCGCGTTTTAAGGAGCATTAGAACACTATTGCAACGATACGTAGACATCTGCAAACGCTATTTCCTAGCAAGGAAGTGTCGGATTTACTTTATTTTGAAGTGAATACGAGGTATACATAAAACTGCACAATGAATATTATATCTTGTCATGAAATATAGAAATCAGATGCGATATCGCGGTTTAAGAAGCATTGGAACACTATTGCAACGATACGTAGACATCTGCAAACGCTATTTCCTAGCAAGGAAGGGTCGGATTTACTTTATTTTGAAGTGAATACGAGGTATACATAACACTGCACAATGATTATTATATCTTATCATGAAACATAGAAATGAGATGCGATATCGCGATATAGGATGCATTAGAACTCTATTGCTTCGATACGTAGCCATCTGCAAACGCTACTGCCTAGCAAGGATGTGTCGCATTTACATTCTTCTGATGTGAATACGAAGTATACATGACACTCCGCAATGAATATTACATCTTATTATGAAACGTAGATGTGAGATGCGATATCGCGATTTAGGAAGCATTAGAACTCTATTGCTACGAT
This sequence comes from Xylocopa sonorina, assembly GCF_050948175.1. Taxonomy (NCBI): domain Eukaryota; kingdom Metazoa; phylum Arthropoda; class Insecta; order Hymenoptera; family Apidae; genus Xylocopa; species Xylocopa sonorina. The sequence continues at coordinate 1,605,478 of NW_027490120.1, forward strand.
ACGTAGACATCTGCAGACGCTATTTCCTAGCAAGGAAGTGTCGTATTTACATTCTTTTGAAGTGGATACGGGGTGTACATAACACTGCACAATGAATATTATATCTTATCATGAACCATAGAAATGAGATGAGATATGACGATTTAAGAAGCATTAGAACTCTATTGCTTCGATACCTAGACATCTGCAAGCGCTATTTCCAAGCAAGGAAGTGTCGCATTTACATTCATTTGAAGTGTAGACGAGATATACATAACACTTCGCAATGAATATTATATCTTATCATGAAACGTTGAAATGAGATGCGATATCTCGGTTTAAGAAGCATTAGAAACATATTGTTCCCATACGTAGACATCTGCAAACGCTATTTGCTAGCAAGGAAGTGTCGCATCTACATTCATTTGAAGTGTATGCCAAGTACACATGACACTTCGCACTGAATGTTATATCTTATCGTGAGACATGGAAATGAGATGCGATATCGCGTTTTAACAAGCATTAGAATTCTATTGCTACGATACGTAGACACCTGCAAAGGCTATTTCCTAGCAAGGAAGTGTCGCATTTACATTCTTCTGAAGTGAATACAAGGTATACATGACACATCGCAATTAATATTATATCTTATCATGAAACATAGAAATGAAATGCGATATCGCGATTTAAGAAGCATTAGAAATCTATTGCTTCGATACGGAGACATCTGCAAACGCTATTTAGCAGCAAGGAAGTTTCGCATTTACATTCTTTTGATGTGAATACGAGGTATACATGACACTTCCCAATGAATATTATACCTTATGATGAAATATAGAAATGAGATGCGATATCGCGTTTTAAGAAGCGTTAGAACTCTATTGCTTCGATACGTAGACATCTGCAAACGCCATTTAATAGCAAGGCAGAGTCGCATTTACATTCTTTTGAAGTGAATACGAGATACACATAGCACTCCACAACGAATATTATACCTTATCATGAAACATAGAAATGAAATGCGATATCGCGATTTAAGAAGCATTTGAACTCTATTGCTTCGATACGTAGACATCTGCCATCGCTATATTCTAGCAAGGAAGTGTCGCATTTATATTCTCTTGAAGTGAATACGAGGTATACTTAACACTCCACAATGAATATTATATCTTATCATGAAACATAGAATTGTGATGCTATATGGCGATCAAAGAAGCATTGGGACTCTATTGCTTCGATACGTAGACATCTGCAAACGCTACTCCCTTTCAAGGAAGTGTCGCATTTACATTCTTTTGAAGTGAAAACTAGGTATACATTACACGCCGCAATGAATATTATATCTTATCATAAAACATAGGTGTGAGATGCAATATCTCGTTTAAAGAAGCATTAGAACTCTATTGCTAGGATACGTATTCTACGTATTCCTACGTTACGTGAACATTTGCAAACGCCAGTTCCTAGGAAGGAAGTGTCGCATTTACATTCTTTTGGAGTGAGTACGAGGTATACATATCACTCCACAATGCATATTATATCTTATCATGAAACATAGAAATGAGATGCGATATCGCGATTTAAAAAGCAATAGAAATCTATTGCTACCGTACATAGACATCTGCAAACGCTATTTAATAGCAAGGAAGCGTCGCACTTACATTCTTTTGAAGTGAATACGAGGTATATATGACACTACGCAATGAATATTATATCTTGCCAGGAAACATAGAAATGAGATGCGATATCGCGATTCAAGAAGCATTAGAACACAATTGCTTCGATACGAAGACATCAGCAAACGCTACTTCCTAGCAAGGTAGTGCCGCATTTACTTTCATTTGAAGTTTATGCGAGGTATACATGACATTTCGCAATGAATATTATATCTTATCATGAAACATAGAAATGAGACGCGATATCGCGTTTTAAGAAGCCTGAGAACTCCATTGCTACGATACGTAGTCATCTGCAAGTGCTATTTCCTAGCAAGAAAGAGTGGCATTTACATTCATTTGAAGTGTATGCGAGGTATACATAACACTCCACAATGAATATTATATCTTATCTTGAAACATAGAAATGTGTTGCGATATCGCGTTTTACGAAACATTAGAACTCTATTGCTACGATACGTAGACATCTGCAAACGCTATTTCCTAGCATGGAAGTCTCGCGTTTACATTCTTTTGAAGTGTAGACGATGTATACATAACACTCCGCAATGAATATTATATTTTATCATGAAACATAGAAATGAAATGCGATATCGCGTTTCAAGAAGCATTACAAATCTATTGCTTCGATACGTAGACATCTGCAAACGCTATTTCCTAGCAAGGAAGTGTCGCATTTAAATTCATTTGAAGTGTATGCGAGGTATACATGACAGTACGCAATGAATATTATGTCCTATCATGAAACATAGAAATTAGATGCGATATCGCTATTTAAGATGCATAAGAACTCTATTGCTACGATACGTAGACACATGCAAACGCTATTTCCTAGCTAGGAAGTGACGCATTTACATTCATTTGAAGTGTATGCAATGTATACGTGACACTTCGCATTGAATAATATATCTTACCATGAAACATAGGAATGAGATGATATATCTCGATTTAAGAAGCATTATAACACGCTTGCTACGAAACGTAGACATCTGCAAACGCTATTTCCTAGCAAGGAAGTGTCGCATTTACATTCATTTGAAGTGAATACGAAGTATACATGACACATCGCAATGAAATTATATCTTATCATGAAACATAATAGTGTGGTGCGGCATCGCGTTTTACGAAGCGTAAGAACACTATTGCTACGATACGGTGACATCTGCAAACGCTATTTAATAGCAAGGAAGCGTCGCACTTACATTCTTTTGAAGTGAATACGAGGTATATATGACACTACGCAATGAATATTATATCTTGCCAGGAAACATAGAAATGAGATGCGATATCGCGATTCAAGAAGCATTAGAACACAATTGCTTCGATACGAAGACATCAGCAAACGCTACTTCCTAGCAAGGTAGTGCCGCATTTACTTTCATTTGAAGTTTATGCGAGGTATACATGACACTTCGCAATGAATACTATACCTTGTCATGAGACATAGAAGTGAGATGCCATATCGAGATTTAAGAAGCATTAGAACCCTATTGCTACGATACGTAGAATTTTGCAAACGCCATTTCCTATCAAGGAAATGTCGCAGTTACATTCATTTGAAGTGAATATGAGGAGTACATAACACTCCACAATGAATATTATATCTAATCATGTGACATAGAAATGAGATGCGATAACGCGTCATGAGAAGCATTAGAACTCTATTGCTTCCATACGTACACATCTGCAAACGCTATTTCTTAGCAAGGAAGTGTCGCATTTACACTCATTTGAAGTGTATGCGAGGTATAAGCGACACTTCGTAATGAATATTATATCTTATCATGAAACATAGAAATGAGATGCGATATCGCCTTTTAAGAAGCGTAAGAACTCTATTGCTACGATACGTAGACACCTGCAAACGATATTTCCTAGCAAGGAATTGTCGCAGTTACATTCATTTGAAGTGAATACGAGGAATACATGAAACTTCGCAATGAATATTATATCTTATCATGAAACATAGAAATGAGATGCTATATCGCGATTTAAGAAGCATTAGAACTCTATTGCTTCGATACGTAGATATCTGGAAACGTAATTCCCTAGAATGGAAGTGTCGCATTTACATTCAATTGAAGTGTATGCGATTTATACATGACACTTCGCAATGAATATTATATCTCATCCTGAAACATAGAAATGAGATGCGATATGGCGATTTAAGAAGCATTAGAACACTATTGCTTCGATACGTAGACATCTGCAAACGCTACTTCCTAGCAAGGAAGTGTCGCATTTACATTCTTTTGAAAGGTATGCGAGGTATACATGACACTTCGTTCTGAATATTATATCTTATCATGAAACATAGAAATGAGATGCGATATCGCGTTTTGAGAAGCATTAGAACTCTAATGCTACGATACGCAGACATCTGCAAACGCTATTTCTTAGCAAGGAAGTGTCGCATTTACATTCATTTGAAGTGTGTGCCAGGTATACATGACACTTCGCAATGAATATTATATCTTATCATGAAACATGGAAATGATATGCGATATCGCGTTCTAAGAAGGATTGGAACTCTATTGCTACGATACGTAGATATCAGCAGACGCTATTTCCTAACAAGGAAGTGTCGCATTTACATTCTCTTGAAGTGAATAAGAGGTATACATAACACTCCACAATGAATATTATATCTTATCATGGAACACAGAAATGAGTTGCGATATCGCGATTTAAAAAGCATCAGAAGCCTATTGCTACAATACGTAGACATGTGCAACCATTACTCAATAGCAAGGAAGTGTGGCATTTACATTCTTTTGAAGTTAATACGAGGTATGCATAACACTCCGCAAAGAATATTATACCTTATCACGAGACATAGAAATGAAATGCGATATCACGATTTAGGAAGCATTAGAATTCTATTGCTTCGATACGGAGACATCTGCAAACGCTATTTCCTAGCAAGGAAGTGTTGCATTTACATTCATTTGAATTGTAGACGAGATATACATAACAATGCACAATGAATATTATATCTCATCATGAATCGTAGAAGTGAGATGTGATATCGCGATTGAAGAAGGATTAGAACTCTATTGCTTCGATACGTAGACATCTGCAGACGCCATTTCCTAGCAAGGATGTGTCGTATTTTCGTTCTTTTGAAGTGACTACGGGGTATACATAACACTGCGCAATGAATATTATATCTTATCATGAAGCATAGAAATGAGATGCGACATGACGATTTATGAAGCATTAGAACTCTAATGCTACGATACGTAGACATCTGCAAACGCTATTTCCTAGGAAGGAAGTGTCGCATTTACATACTTTTGAAGTGAAAACGAGGTATACATGACACTTAGCAATGATTATTATATCTTATCATGAAACATATGAATGGGATGCGATATTTGGTTTAAGAAGCATTAGAACTCTATTGCTTCGATACGTAGACGTTTGCAAATGTTATTTCCTAGCAAGGAAGTGTCGCATTTATATTCTTTTGAAGTGAATGCGAGGTATACATAACATTGCACTATGAATATTATATATTACCATGAAACATAGAAATGAGATGCGATATCGCGGTATAAGATGCATTAGAACATTATTGCTACGATACGTAGACATCTGCAAACGCTATTTCCTAGGAAGGAAGGGCCGCATTTACATTCATTTGAGGTGAATGAGAAGCATACATAACACTTCGCAATGAATATTACAGCTAATGATGAGACATAGAAATGAGATGCGATATCGCGTTTTAAGATGCATTAGATCTCAATTGCTTCGATACGTAGACATCTGCAAACGCTACTTCCTAGCAAGGAAGTGTAGCATTTACATTCTATCGAAGTGTAGACGAGGAATACATAACACTTCGCAAAGAATATTATATCTTATCATGAAACATAGAAATGAAATACGATATCGCGATTTAAGATGCATTAGATCTCTATTGATGCGTGTACATCAGGAAACACTATTTCCTAGCAAGGAAGAGTCGCATTTACATTATTTTGTAGTGAATACGAGGCATACATGACACTTCGCAATGAATATTATGTCTTATCATTACACATAGAAATGGGATGCGATATCGCGATTTTAGAAGCATTAGATGTCTATTTCTTCGATACGGAGACATCTTTGAACGCTATTTCCTAGCAAGGAAGCCTCGCACTTTCATCCATTTGATGTGTATACGAGGTATGCGTAACACTTCGTAATGAGTATTATATCTTATCATGAAACATAGAAATGAGATGCGATATCAAGTTTTAAAAAACATCAGAACTCTATTGCTACCATACGTGGACATCTGCAAACGCTATTTAGTCGCAAGGAAGTGTAGCATTTACATTCTTTTAAAGTGAATACGAGGTATACATAACACTCCACAATGAATATTATACCTTATCACTAAACATAGAAATGAAATGCGATATCGCGATTTAAGAAGCATTAGAAATCTATTGCTTCGATACGGAGACATCTGCAAACGCTATTTAATAGCAAGGAAGTTTCGCATTTACATTCTTTTGAAGTGAATACGAGGTATACATGACACTTCTCAATGAATATTATATCTTATGATGAAACATAGAAATGAGATGCGATATCGCGTTTTAAGAAGCGTTAGAACTCTATTGCTTCCATACGTAGACATCTGCCATCGCTATATCCTAGCAAGGAAGTGTCGCATTTACATTCATTTGAAGTGAATGCGAGGTATACATGACTCTTCGCAATGAATAATATATCTTACCATGAAACATAGGAATGAGATGCTATATCTAGTTTTAAGAAGCATTATAACACGCTTGCTACGATACGTAGACATCTGCAAACACTATTTCCTAGCAAGGAAGTGTCGCATTTACATACATTAGAAGTGAATACGAGGAATACATGAAACTTCGCAATGAATATTATATCTTATCATGAAACATAGAAATGTGATGCGATATCCCGTTTCAAGAAGCATTAGAACTCTATTGCTTCGATACGTAGACACCTGCAATCGCTATTTCCTAGCAAGGAAGTATCGCATTTACATTCATTTGAAGTGTATGCGAGGAATACGTGGAACTTCGCAATGAATATTATATCTTATCATGAAACATAGAAATGTGATACGATATCCCGTTTCAAGAAGCATTAGAACTTTATTGCTTCGATACGTAGACATCTGCAAACGCTATTTCCTAGCAAGGAAGTGTCGCATTTACATTCATTTGAAGTGAATACGAGGAATGCATGAAACTTCGCAATGAATATTATATCTTATCATGAAACATAGAAATGTGATGTGATAGCGCGTTTTAAGAAGCATTAGAACTCTACTGCTACGATACGTAGACATCTGCAGACTCTGTTTCCTAGCAAGGAAGTGTCGCATTTACATTCTTCTGAAGTGTATGCGAGGTATAAGTGATACTTCGCAATGAATACTATATCTTATCATGAAACATAGAAACGAGATGCGATATCCCGTTTCAAGAAGCATTAGAACTCTATTGCTTCGATACGTAGACATCTGCAAACGCTATTTCCTAGCAAGGAAGTGTCGCTTTTACATTCATTTGCAGTGAAGACGGGGAATACATGAAACTTCACATTGAACATTATTTCTTATCATGAAACATAGAAATGTGATGTAATATCGCGTTTTAAGAAGCATTAGAACTCTTTTGCTTCGATACGTAGACATCTGCAAACGCTACTTCCTAGCAAGGAAGTGTCGCATTTACATTCTATTGAAGTGATTACGAGGTATACATGACACTTCGCTATGAATATTATATCTTATCATGAGACATGGAAATGAGACGCGATATCGCGCTTTAGGAGCCGTTAGAACTCTATTGCTACGATACGTAGACATCTGCAAACGCTATTTCCTGGCAAGGAAGTGTCGCATTTACATTGTTTTGAAATGAAGACGAGGTACACGTAACATTCCACAATGAATATTTTATCTTATCATGAAACGCATAAAAGAGATGCGACATCGCGATTTAAGAAGCTTCTGAACTCTATTGCTTCGATACGTAGACATCTGCCATCGCTATATTCTAGCAAGGAAGTGTCGCATTCATATTCTTTTGAAGTGAATGCGAGGTACAGATAACATTGCACAATGAATGTTATATATTATCATGAAACATAGAAATGAAATGCGATATCGCGGTATAAGATGCATTAGAACTTTATTGCATCGATACGTAGACATCTGCAAACGCTATTTCCTAGCAAGGAATTGTCGCATTTACATTCTTTTGAGGTGAATACGAGGTATACATAACACTCCACAATGAATATTATATCTTATCGTGGAACATATATATGAGATGCGATCACGCGATATAAGAAGCATTAGAACTCTATTGCTTCGATACGTAGACATCTGCAAACGCTATTTCCTAGCAAGGAAGTGTGGCATTTACATCCTTCTGAAGTGAATACAGGGTATACATGAAACTTCGCGTTGAATATTATATCTTAACATGAAACATAGAAATGAGGTGCGATATCGCGTTCTGAGAAGCATTAGAACTCTATTGCTACGATACGTAGACATCTGCAAGCGCTATTTCCAAGCAAGGATGTGTCGCATTTACATTCACTTGAAGTGTAGACGAGATATACATGACACTGCCCAGTGAGTATTATATCTTATCATGAAATGTAGAAGTGAGATGCGATATCGCCATTTAAGATGCATTGGAACTCTATTGCTTCGATACGTAGACAGCTGCAAACGCTGCTTCCTAGCAAGGAAGTGTCGCATTTACATTCATTTGAATTGTATGCGATGTATACATGACATTCCGCAATGAATACTATATCTTGTCATGAAACATAGAAAAGGTATGCGATATGGCGATTTAAGAAGCATTAGTACTCTAATGCTACGATACGTAGATGTCTGCAAACGCCATTTCCTAGCAAGGAAGTGTCGCATTTACATTCTTTTGAAGTGAATACGAGGTATACATAACAGTCCACAAGGAATATTATATCTTATCACGAATCATAGAAATGAGATGCGATATCGCGATATAAGAAGCATTAGAGCTCCATTTCTTCGATACGTAGACATCTGCAAACGCTATTTCCTAGCATGGAATTGTCATATTTACATTCTTTTGAAGTGAATACGATGTATACATGTGTCACGTCCCGTGGTGCGATTGTGCTCGATCCGATGGCACGATTCGTATCCTTTCCCGTAAACCTACGCGAATTGCGACGGGGCCGGGTTCGTTGGCGATCGGAACTCGATTTAACCAAAATTACGCCTTAAAACTTACCTTTCGTTGTCTTCTTTATGCTGTTTCGCATCTCGTTCCAGGTGTCTATGGCGCCGTGTATCCGTGACCGGAATAGCAGCGGCGTACTGCTGGACCAGCGGAGCGTCGACGGGAATGAGTCTCCAGGCAGGCGAGCTGCGGCTGTAGGAAACTGGCGCTGTAACCGGGCGATCGTGGATTCGATTTGGACGTACGGCTGCGAATACCTCCTTCGCAGGAACGGAAACGGCGTTGCAGGCGTATGGATGTCCGGATGTACAACTCGCGTATTCACGAATGAGGCGGCGTAGATATTCTTTCCTCCCCGCGCGTCGTCTACGCCTTTTCGGTGGCTCGAGATTTATCAAGGGCACTTGCACTAGGACAGAGTACGGCTCGGCCATGCGATGGTGCTCTCTGGCTTACCGAGGTCGATCCTTGTTCAAGATACCCTGGATACGATAGAAATGCAGCAAGAGCAGTCGAGCATTGGAGCACTCAAAGACCGTCCAGCGTACAGAACTGTCGCAGATGAATCGTGTGAATTGAATAAGAATCGCAAGCGTACACGTGGAATAGAATTTAAGGAACTTGTAATCGAATAGAGAGACTTAGATTTGGTAAAAGAAGAGTATGTTCTATAATATCACTATCCTACTACACTATACTATGTTTAAGCTATCAACTAAAGATATAATTTGAAAAAGAAATAGAACTAAGTTACAATAAGGACTCCGCTAAAGGAGATGCGATACAGTCGGCTGCATGAGAGCTGACAGCTCGTAGCAGAGGAGCGTATTGCTCGATTCGGAGTTGAGATTAGAACTGTGTCCGAGATGGGACTCGATGGAATTGATCTCTCGGTGGCGCGTCCGCGACCTCCTCGGGTCGCGCGGCCCGCGAGTCGCTGGGCCCTTCGAGTGGGGCGTACGGTCGTAGTGGGGCGGCCGCTCGGCCCTCGCGGTGGGGCGTACGGTCGTAATGGGGCGGCCGCTCGGCCCTCGCGGTGGGGCGGCCGGTCGGAGTGGGGTGCGGCTCGCGTTCAGCGTGAGCCGCGAGCGTCGAGTGCGCGCGGGCGCGCCTCGCAGATTATATTCTATATGTCTTAGAAATTATGACTGTACAAATATTCGCTCAAATCTAGGTGTGTGTTGGATTGTGTATGTGCATGATATGTGTACAGTGCTTAATCTAGAATCGCGTGTATGAGAAATAAGCGTATGCTTGTGCGATCGCAGGTAATTGGGATTCGTACGTGGAGAGGTATTCCTCGTCCTCGTGGCGTTGTCTCCTCGTCTTGGGGCGTCGAATCGTCGTGCGGCCCGAGTATGGAGGATGCGGATACCCGTGCTGGCGGAAGAGCGGTGTCCCGGTTGTGGATGCTGCGGACGGTGGTTGGCGCCAGAGGGTGGAAGGCGGTGCGCCTGACGTAATAGAAGCATTAGAACTCTATTGCTACGATACGTAGACATCTGCAAACACTGTTTCCTAGAATGGAAGTGTCGCATTTACATTCTTCTGAAGTGTATGCGAGGTATAAGTGATACTTCGCAATGAATACTATATCTTATCATGAAACATAGAAACGAGATGCGATATCCCGTTTCAAGAAACATTAGAACTCTATTGCTTCGATACGTAGACATCTGCAAACGCTATTTCCTAGCAAGGAAGTGTCGCTTTTACATTCATTTGCAGTGCAGACGGGGAATACATGAAACTTCGCATTGAACATTATTTCTTATCATGAAACATAGAAATGTGATGTGATATCGCGTTTTAAGAAGCATTAGAACTCTTTTGCTTCGATACGTAGACATCTGCAAACGCTACTTCCTAGCAAGGAAGTGTCGCATTTACATTCTTTTGAAGTGATTACGAGGTATACATGACACTTCGCAATGAATATTATACCTTATCTTGAGACATGGAAATGAGACGCGATATCGCGTTTTAGGAGCCGTTAGAACTCTATTGCTACGATACGTAGACATCTGCAAACGCCTTTTCCTTGCAAGGAAGTGTCGCATTTACATTGTTTTGAAGTGAATACGAGGTAAACTTGCCACTTCGCAATGACTATTTTATCTTATCATGAAACATACAAATGAGATGCGATATCGCGTTTTAAGAAGAATTAGAACTCTATTTCTACGATACGTACACATTTGCGGACGCTATTTCCTAGCAACGAAGTGTCGCATTTACATTCTTTTGAAGTGTAGACGAGATATGCATATACCTGCACAATGAATATTATATCTTATTATGATACATAGGAATGAGATGCGATACCGCGATTTAAGAGGCATTAGAACCCTATTGCTTCAATACGTAGACATCTGCAAACGCTATTTCCTAGCAAGGAAGTGTCGCATTTACATTCATTTGAAGTGAATACGAGGTATACATAACACTGTACAATGAATATTCTATCTTATCATGAAACATAGGAATGAGATGCGATATCGCGATTTAAGAGGCATTAGAACCCTATTGCTTCAATACGTAGACATCTGCAAACGCTATTTCCTAGCAAGAAAGTGTCGCATTTACATTCCTTTGAAGTGAATACGAGGTATACATGACACTTCGCAATGAGTATTATATCTTATCATGAAACATAGACATGAGATGCGATATCGCGTTTTAAGAAGCATTAGAACACTATTGCTTCGATACGTAGAGATCTGCAAACGCTATTTCCTTGCAAGGAAGTGTGGCACTTACATTCGTTTGAAGTGTTGACAAGGTGTACATAACACTTCGCAATGAATATTATATCTTATCATGAAGCATAGAAATGAGAAACGATATTGCTTTTTAAGAAGCTTTAGAACTACATTGCTTCGATACGTAGACATCTGGAAAGGCAGTTCCTATCATGGAAGTGTGGCATTTACATTCTTTTGAAGTGTAGACGAGGTGTGCGTAACACTTCGCAATGAATATTATATCTTATCATGAAACATAGAACTGCGATGCGATATCGCGTTTTAAGAAGCATTAGAACCGTCAAGCTTCGGTACGTAGATATCTGGAAACGTTATATCCTAGAAAAGGAAATGTGACATTTACATGCTTTTGAAGTGTAGACGATGTATACATAACTCATCGCAATGAATATTATATCTCATCCTGAATCATAGAACTGCGATGCGATATCACGCATTGAGAAGCATTAGAACTCTATTGCTTCGATACGTAGACATCTGGAAACGCAATTGCCTAGCAAGGAAGTGTGGCATTTACATTCTTTTGAAGCGTAGACGAGGTATACATAACACTTCGCAATGAATATTATATCCTATCATGAAACATAGGAGTGAGACGCGATATCGAGTTCTAAGTAGCATTAGAACCCTGATGCTTCGACACGTAGACATCTGCAAACGCTACATCCTGACAAGGAAGTTTCACATTTACATTCTCAGGAGTGAATACGAGGTATACATAACACTCCACAATGAATATTATACCTTAACATGAAACATAGAAATGAGATGCGATATCGCGTTTTAAGAAGCATTAGAACTCGATTGCTTCGATCCGTTGACATCTGCGAACGCTATTTAATAGCATGGAAGTATCGCATTTACATTCTTTTGAAGTGAATACGTGGTATACATAACACTCCACAATGAATATTATACCTTATCACGAAACACAGTAATGTGATGTGATATCTCGTTTTAAGAATCATTAGAACTCTATTGCTACGATACGTAGACATCAGCAGACGCTATTTCCTAGCAAGGAAGTGTCGCATTTACATTCTTTTGAAGTGAATACGAGATATACATAACACTCCACAATGAATATTATATCTTATCATGAAACATAGAAATGAGGAGCGATATCGCGATAGAAGAAGCATTTGAACTCTATTGCTTCGATACGTAGACATCTGCAGACGCTACTTCCAAGCAAGGAATGGTCGCATTTACATTCATTTGAAGTGTAGACGAGATAGACATAACACTGCACAATGAATATTATATCTTATCATGAAACATAGAAATGAGATGAGATATCGCGATTTAAGAAGCATTGGAACTCTATTGCTTCGATACGTAGACATGTGCAAACGCTATTTCCTAGCAAGGAAGTGTCGTATTTACATTCTTTTGATGTGAATTCGAGGAATACACGACAGTTCATAATGAATATTATATCTTAGCATAAAACATAGAAATGAGTAGCGATATCTCGTTTTAAGAAGCAATAGAACTCTATTGCTTCGACACGTAGACATCTGGCATCGCTATTCCCTAGGAAGGTACTGTCGCATTTACATTCTTTTGATGTGAATACGAGGTATACATAACACTGCAAGATGCATATTATATCTTATCATGAAACATAGAAATGAGATGCGATATCTCGCTTTAAGAAGCATTAGAACCCTATTGCTACGATACGTAGACATCTACAAACGCTATTTCATAGCAAGGACGTGTCGCATTTACCTTCATTTGAAGTGTAGACGAGGAATACATAAAACTTCCCAATGTATATAATATCTTGTTATGAGGCATAGAAATGAGATGCGATATCGCGTTTTAAGAAGCATTAGAACTCGATTGCTTCGATCCGTTGACATCTGCGAACGCTATTTAATAGCATGGAAGTATCGCATTTACATTCTTTTGAAGTGAATACGTGGTATACATAACACTCCACAATGAATATTATACCTTATCACGAAACACAGTAATGTGATGTGATATCTCGTTTTAAGAATCATTAGAACTCTATTGCTACGATACGTAGACATCAGCAGACGCTATTTCCTAGCAAGGAAGTGTCGCATTTACATTCTTTTGAAGTGAATACGAGATATACATAACACTCCACAATGAATATTATATCTTATCATGAAACATAGAAATGAGGAGCGATATCGCGATAGAAGAAGCATTTGAACTCTATTGCTTCGATACGTAGACATCTGCAGACGCTACTTCCAAGCAAGGAATGGTCGCATTTACATTCATTTGAAGTGTAGACGAGATAGACATAACACTGCACAATGAAAATTATATCTTATCATGAAACATAGAAATGAGATGAGATATCGCGATTTAAGAAGCATTGGAACTCTATTGCTTCGATACGTAGACATGTGCAAACGCTATTTCCTAGGAAGGAAGTGTCGTATTTACATTCTTTTGATGTGAATTCGAGGAATACACGACAGTTCATAATGAATATTATATCTTAGCATAAAACATAGAAATGAGTAGCGATATCTCGTTTTAAGAAGCAATAGAACTCTATTGCTTCGACACGTAGACATCTGGCATCGCTATTCCCTAGGAAGGTACTGTCGCATTTACATTCTTTTGATGTGAATACGAGGTATACATAACACTGCACGATGCATATTATATCTTATCATGAAACATAGAAATGAGATGCGATATCTCGCTTTAAGAAGCATTAGAACCCTATTGCTGCGATACGTAGACATCTGCAAACGCTATTTAATAGCAAGGATGTGTCGCTTTTACATTCTGTTGAAGTGAATACGAGGTATACATAATACTCCAGAATGAATATCATATCTTATCATGAAACATAGAAATGAGATGCGATATCACTATCTAAGAAGCATTAGAACCCTATTGCTGCGATATTTAGAAATCTGGAAACGCTATTTCCTAGGAAGTAGTTGTCGCATTTACATTCATTTGAAGTGAATACGAGGTATACATGATACTCCGCAGTGAATATTATATCTTATCGTGAAGCATGGAAATGAGATGCGATATCGCGTTTTAAGAGGCATTAGAACTCTATTGCTACGATACGTAGACATCTGCAAACGCTATTTCCTAGCAAGGAAGTGTCGCATTTACATTTTTCTGAAGTGAATACAAGGAATACATGAAACTTCGCAATGAATATTATATCTTATCATGAAACACAGAAATGTGATGTGATAGCGCGTTTAAAGAAGCATTAGAACTCTATTGATACGATACGTAGACATCTGCAAACGCTATTTCCTAGCAAGGAAGTGTAGCATTTACATTCTTCTGGAGTGAATACTAGGTATACATGACACTTCGCAATTAATATTATATCTTATCATGAAACATAGAAATGAGATGCGATATCTCGTTTTAAGAAGCATTATAACAAGCTTGCTACGATACGTAGACATCTGTAAACGCTATTTCCTAGCAAGGAAGTGTCGCATTTACATTCTTCTTAAGTGTATGCGAGGTATAAGTGATAATTCGCAATGAATACTATATCTTGTCATGAAACATAGAAACGAGATGCAATATCCCGTTTCAAGAAGCATTAGAACTCTATTGCTTCGATACGTAGATATCTGCAAACGCTATTTCCTAGCAAGGAAGTGTTGCATTTACATTCTTTTGAAGTGAGTACGAGGTACACATAACACTCCACAATCAATATTATATTTTATCGTGAAACATAGAAATGCGATGCGATCTCGCGATATAAGAAGCATTAGAACTCTATTGCTACGATACGTAGACACTTGCAAACGCTATTTCCTAGCAAGGAAGAGTCGCATTTACATTCATTTGAAGTGTATGCGAGGTATGCATGACACTCCGCAATGAATATTATATCTTATCATGAAACATAGAAGTGAGAATCGATATCGCGATTTAAGATGCATTTGAACTCTATTGCTTCGATACGTATACATCTGCAGACGCTACTTCCTAGCAAGGAAGTGTCGCACTTACATTAATTTCAAGTGTATGCGAGGTATACATGACACTTCGAAATGAATATTATATCTTATCATGAAACATAGAAGTGAGATGCGATATCGCGATTTAAGATGCATTTGAACTCTATTGCTTCGATTCGTAGACATCTGCAAACGCTATTTCCTAGCAAGGAAGTGTCGCATTTACATTCTTTTGAAGTGAGTACAAGGTATACATGACACGTCGCATTGAATACTATGTCTTATCATGAAACATAGAAATGAGATGCGATATCGTGTTTTGAGAAGCATTTGTAGTCCCTTGCTTCGGTACGTAGACATCTGGAAAAGCTATTTCCTATCAAGGAAGTGTCGCATTTACATTCTTTTGAAGTGAGTACGAGGAATACCTGACAATTCGCAATGAATATTATATCTTATCATGAGACATTGAAATTAGGTGCGATATCGCGATTAAAGAAGCATTAGAACCCTATTACTTCGATACGAATACATCTGCAAACGCTACTTCCTAGCAGGGAAGTGTCATATTTACATTATTTTGAAGTGATTACGAGGTATACATCGCACTCCACAATGAATATTATATCTTATCCTGAAACATAGAAATGAGAAGCGATATCCCGTTTTAAGAAACATTAGGGCTCTATTGCTACGACACGTAGATATCTGGAAATATTATTTCCTAGCAAGGATGTTTCGCAGTTACATTCTCTTGAAGTAAATGCGAGGTATACATAACACTCCGCAATGAATATTATATCTTATCATGAAGCATAGAAATGTGATGCAATATCGCGTTTTCAGAAACGTTAGAATTCTATTGCTACGATGCGTAGATATCTGGAAACACTATTTCCCAGCAAGGAAGTGTCGCATTTACATTCTTTTGATGTGAATACGAGGTGTACATAACACTCCACAATGAATATTATAACTTATCATTAAACATAGAAATGAGATGCGATATCGCGTTCTAAGAACGATTAGAACTCTATTGCTACGATATGTAGACATCTGCAAACGCTACTTCCTAGCATGGAAGTGTCGCATTTACATTTTTTTGAGAGGAATACGAGGTATACGTGACACTTCGCAATGAATAATATATCTTATCGTAAAACATAGAAATGTGAAGCGATTTCTCGTTTTAAGAAGCATTAGAACTCTGTTGCTTCGATACGTAGACATCTGCCATCGCTATATCCTAGCAAGGAAGTGTCGCATTTACAATCATTTGAAGTGAATGCGAGGTATACATAACACTGCACAATGAATATTATATCTTATCATGATACATAGAAATGAGATGTGTTAAGTCCCAGTGGACTTTATTGTTCGAAATATAGCCACATTTGGCAAACAGATGTCCGTAGCAGGAATAATCTCCAAAAAGCCACTACTTTCGAAGTCGAGGCAATTACTGTTACATACCTACTAAAGGTCGTCGTCGTTTCTTTAAATCTTTGTGCCGTTTTCCTATAAATCAAGTCGAGGCGCTTTTTGGGTTTATTGCTTGCTACGGTCAAGATTAGGACATGCGGAACTCACGTGTGCGTCACCCGAGGGTAAGACTGGGTACCTGCGGGTGACCGACGGTTTGGGGCGGTTACTTTATCAGAATTTGCAGTAACCAATAATAGTCAACAGCCGCTTCCCTCACCAAACTTCGAAAAATGTGTAAGGACGAATCCGCATGTCCTAGCTAAAAAACACACCCACCGGCGAGCCTTTAAATACGCCGGAATAGTTAGAAAGTCAGAAGAAAAATAACAACTGGAAGAATAACAACTACACGAGAACACAAACCTTGTCAACTACACTCCCCATCAGTACCGAAATATAAAGTATAAAAAAAACATAAGTGGTTAAGGATCATTATTCATCGAAGTCTAGTCCCTTAACTCACACCCGCGTTAAACCAAACGTCGGGACGTAACAAGATGCGATATCGCGTTTTAAGCAGCATTAGAACTCTATTGCTACGATGCGTAGATATCTGCAGACGCTATTTCCTAGCATGGAAGTGTCGCATTTACATTCTTTTGAAGTGAATAGGAGGTATAGATAACACTGCACAATGAATATTATATCTTATCATGAAACATAAAAATGAGATGCGACATCGCGATTTAAGCAGGATTAGAACTCTATTGCCTCGATACGTAGACATCTACAAACGCTATTTCCTAGCAGGGTAGTGTCGCGTTTACATTCAGTTGAAGTATATGCGTGGTATACATGACACTTCGCAATGAATATTATATCTTATTATGAAACATAGAAATGAGGTGCGATGTCCCGTTTTAAGAGGCATTAGAATTCTATTGCTTCGATACGTACACATCTGCAAATGCTATTTCCTAGCAAGGAAGTGCCGCATTTACATTCTTTTGAAGTGAATACGGGGTATACATAACACTGCACAATGAATATTATATCTTATCATGAAGCATAGAAATGTAATGCGATATCGCGATTTAAGAAGCACCAGAACTCTATTGCTTCGATACGTAGACATCTGCCATCGCTATATCCTAGTAAGGAAGTGTCGCATTTACATTCATTTGAATTGTATGCGAGGTATACATGACACTTCGCAATGAATATTATATCTTATCATGAAACATAGAAATGAGATGCGATATCGCGTTTTAAGAAGCATTAGAACTCTACTGCTACGATACGTAGATATCTGCAGACGCTATTTCCTAGCAATGAAGTGTCGCCTTTTATTTCGTTTGAAGTGTATGCGTGGTATGCAAGACACTTCGCAATGTATATTATATCTTATCATGAGACATAGAAATGAGATGCGATATGACGATTTAAGAAGTTTACGCTACTTCCTAGCAAGGAAGTGTCGCATTTACATTCTTTTGAAGTGAATACGAAGTATACATGACACTCCGCAATGAATATTATATCTTATCGTAAAACATAGAAATGAGATGTGATATCTCGTTTTAAGAAGCATTAGAACTCTGTTGCTTCGATACCTAGACATCTGCCATAGCGATATTCTAGCAACGATGTGTGGCATTTACATTCACTTGAAGTGTATGCCAGGAATACATGACACTTCGCAATGAATATTATATCTTATAATGAAACATAGAAATGAGATGCGATATCGCGTTTTAAGTAGCATTAGAAGTCTAATGCTACGATACGTAGGTAACTGCAGGCGCTATTTCCTAGCAAGGAAGTGTAGCATTTACATTCTTTTGAAGTGAATACGAGGTACAAATCACAATTCGCAATGTATATTATATTTTATCATGAAACATAGAAATGAAATGCGATATGGCGATTTATGAAGCATTAGAACTCTATTGCTACGATACGTAGACATCTGCCAACGCTACTTCCTAGCCAGGAAGTGTCGCATTTACAATCTTTTGAAGTGAATACCAGGTATACATAACACTCCACAAAGAATATTACATCTTATCATGAAACATAGAAATGAGATGCGATATCGCGTTTTGAGAAGCATTAGAACTCCACTGCTATAATACGTAGACATCTGCAAACGCTATTTCCTAGCAAGGAAGTGTCGCATTTACATTCTTTTGAAGTGAATTCGAGGTATACATGACACTTCGCAATGGATATTATCTATTATCACGAAACTTAGAAATGAGATGCGACATCTTGTTTTACGAAGCATTAGAACTGTATTGTTTCGATACGTAGACATCTGGAAACGCTATTTCCTAGCAATGAAGTGTCGCATTTACATTCATTTGAAGTGTATGCGAGGTATAAGTGGCACTTCGCAATGAATATTGTATCCTATCATGAAACATAGAAATGTGATGCGTTATCGCGTTTTAAGAAGCATTAGGACCCTATTGTTTCGATACGTAGACATCTGAAAACGCTATTTGATAGCAAGGAATAGTCGCATTTACATTCTTTAGAAGTGAATACGAGGTATACATAACTCTTGGCAATGAATATTGTATCTTATCATGAAACATAGAAATGAAATGCGATATGGCGATATATGAAGCATTAGAACTCTATTGCTTCAATACGGAGACATCTGCCAAAGCTATTTCCTAGCAAAGAAGTGTCGCATTTACATTCATTGTAAGTGTATGCGTGGTATACATAACACTTCGCAATGAACATTACAACTTACCGTGAAACTTAGAAATGAGCTGCGATATCGCGTTTTGAGAAGCATTAGAACACTAATGATACGATTCGTAGATATCTGCAAACGCTATTTCCTAGCAAGGAAGTGTAGCATATACATCCATTTGAAGTGTATGCGAGGTATACATGACAATTCGAAATGAATATTATATCTCATGACGAAACATAGAAATGAGATGCGATATCGCGTTTTAAGAAGCGTTAGAACTCTATTGCTACGATACATAGACATCTGCAAACTCTATTTCCTAGCAAGGAAGTGTCGCATTTACAATCTTTTGCAGTGAATCCAAGGTAACATGACACTTCGCTATGAATATTATATCTTATTATGAAACATAGAAATGAGAAGCTATATCGCGTTTTAAGAAGCATTAGAACCCTATTGTTACGATGACTAGACATCTGCAAACGCTATTTCCTAGCAAGGTAGTGTCGCATTTACATTCATTTGAAGTGTAAACGAGGAATACATAAAACATCGCAATGTATAATATATCTTATCATGAGACATAGAAATGAGATGCCATATCTCGTTTTGAGAAGCATTGGATCCCTATTGCTACGATACGTAGACATCTGCATACGCTATTTCCTAGCATGGAAGTGTCACATTTAGTTTCATTTGAAGTTTATGCGAGGTAAACATGACAATTCGCAATTAATATTATATCTTATCATAAAACATAGAAATGAGATGCGATATGACCATGTAAGAAGCATTGGAGCACTATTGCTTCGATACGTGTACATCTGCAAACGCTATTTCCTAGCAAGGAAGTGTCGCATTTACATTCCCTTGAAGTGAATACGAGGTATTCATGACACTTCGCAATGAATATTATATCTCATCTTGAATCATACAAATGAGATACGACATCTCGTTTTAAGAAGCATTAGAACTCTATTGCTATTATACGTAGACTTCTGCAAACGCTATTTCCTAGGAAGGAAGTGTTGCATTTACAAGCGTTTAAGTGAATACGACGAATACGTGAAACTTCGCAATGAATATTATGTCCTATCATGAGACATAGAAATGTGATGCGATATTTCGTATTAAGAAGCATTAGAACTTTATTGCTACGATACATAACATCTGCAAATGCTACTTCCTAGCAAGGAAGTCTCGCATTTTCATCCATTTGACGTGAATACGAGGAATACATGAAACTTCTCAATGAATATTATATCTTATCATGAAACATAGAAATGTTATATTATATCGCGTTTTAAGAAGCATTAGATCTCTATTGCTACGAAACGCAGACATCTGCAAACGCCATTTCCTAGCAAGGAAGAGTCGCATTTACATTTTTCTGAAGTGAATACAAGGTATACATGACACTTCGCAATTAATATTATATCTTATCACGAAGCATAGAAATGAGATGCGATATCTCGTTTTAAGAAGCATTATAACAACCTGGCTACGATACGTAGACATATGCAAACGCTTTTCCCTAGCAAGGAAGTGTCGCATTTACATTCATTTGAAGTGAATACGAGGAATACATGAAACTTCGCAATGAATATTATATCTTATCATGAAACATAGAAATGAGATTGGATATCGAGATTTAAGAAGCATTAGAACCCTATTGCTACGATACGTAGACATCTGCAAACGCCACGTCCTAGCAAGGAAGTGTCGCATTTACATTCCTTTGAAGTGAATACGTGGTATACGTGATACTTCGCCATTAATGTTACATCTTATCGTGAAACATAGAAATGAGTTGCGATATCGCGTTTTAAGAAGCATTATAGCTATATTGCTTCGATACGTAGACATCTGCAAACGCTATTTCATGGCAAGGAAGTGTGGCATTTACATTCTTTTGAAGCGTAGACGACGTATACATAACACTTCGCAATGTATATTACATCTTATTATGAATCATAGATGTGAGATGCGATATCTCGTTTTAAGAAGCATTAGAATTCAATTGCCTCGATACGTAGACATCTGCATACGTTATTTCCTAGCACGGAAGTATCGCATTTACATTCATTTGAAGTGTAGACAAGAAATACATAATACTTCCCAATGAATATTGTAACTCATCATGAGACATAAAAATGAGATGCGATATCCCGTTTTAATAAGCTTTAGAACTCTATTGCTTCGATACGTAGTCATATACAAACGCTACGTCTTAGCAAGGAAGTGTCGCATTTACATTCTCTTCAAGTGTAGACGAGGTACACACAACACTTCGCAGTGAAAATTATATCTTATCATGAAACATAGAAATGAAATGCGATGTCGCGTTTTAAGAAGCACTAGACATCTATTGCTACGATACGTAGACATCTGGAAACGCTATCTCCTAGCAAGGAAGTGTGCCATTTACGCTCTTTTGAAGTGTAGACGAGGTATACATAACACTCCGCAATGAGTATTATATCTTATCATGAAACATAGGAATGAGATGCGATATCGCGATTTAAGAAGGATTAGAATTCTATTGCTTCGATATGTTGAAGTCTGGAAGCGCTATTTGCTAGCAAGGAAGTGTCCAATTTACATTCATTTGATGTGTAGACGAGGAATGCACAACACTTCGCAATGAATATTATATCTTATCATGAAACATAAAAATGAGGTGCGATATCGCGTTTTAAGAAGCATTAGTACACTATTGCTGCGATACATAGTCATCTGCAAACGCTACATCCTGGCAAGGAAGTGTCGCATTTACATTCCTTTGAAGTGAATACGAGGTATACATAACACTGAACAATGAGAATATTATATCTTATAATGAAACATAGTAATGAGTTGCGATATCGCGATTTAAGATGCTTTAGAACTCTATTGCTTCGATGCGTAGACTTCTGCAAACGCTATTTCCTATCAGATAAGTGTCGCATTTACATTCATTTGAAGTGTAAACGAGGTATACTTGACACTTGGCAATGAATATTATATCTTATCCTGAGACATAGAAATGAGATGCGATATCGCGATTTAAGAAGCATTAGAACTCTATTGCTACGATACGTAGAGATCTGCAAACGCTACTTCCTAGCAAGGAAGTGTCGCATTTACATTCTTTTGAAGTGAATACGAGGTTGACATTACACTGCACCATCAATATTATATCTTATCATGAAGCATGGAAATGAGATGCGATATTGCGCACTGAGAAGCATTAGAACTCTATTGCTACGATACGTAGACAACTGCAAACGCTATTTCCTAGCAAGGAAGTGTCGCATTTACAATCTTTTGAAGTGAATACGAGGTATATATAACACTCGACAATGAGTATTAAGTCTTGTCATGAAGGATAGAAATGAAATGCGATATCGCGATTTAAGATGCATTAGAACTCTATTGCTTCGATACGTAGACATCTGCAAACGCTATTTCCTAGCAGGGAAGTGTCGCAATTACCTTCATTTGAAGTGTAGACGGGGAATACATAACACTACACAATGAATATTATATCTTATCATGAAACGTAGAAGAGAGATGCGATATCGCTATTTAAGAAGCATTAGAACTCTATTGCTTCGATACGTAGACATCTGGAAACGCCATTTCCTAGCAAGGAAGTGTCGCATTTACATTCTTTTGAAGTGAATACGAGGTATACATAACACTCCACTATGAATATTATATCTTATCATGAAGCATATAAATGAGAAGCGGTTTTGCGTTTTAAGAAGCATTAGAACTCTATTGCTACAATACGCAGATATCTGCTGACGCTATTTCCTAGCAAGGAAGTGTCGCATTTATATACTATTGAAGTGAATACGAGGTATACATAACACTGCACAATGAATATTATATCTTATCATAAAACATAGAAATGTGATGCGATATCTCGTTTTAAGAAGAATTAGTACTCTGCTGCTTCGATACGTAGACATTTGCCATCGCTATATCCTAGCAACGAAGTGTCGCATTTACATTCATTTGAAGTGTATGCGAGGTATACATGACACTTCGCAATGAATATTATGTCTTATAATGAAACATAGAAATGAGTTACGATATCGCGATTTAAAGAGCATTAAAACTCTATTGCTTCAATACGTAGACATCTGAAAACGTAATTTCCTAGCAAGGAAGTGTCGCATTTACATTAATTTGAAGTGTATGCGAGGTATACATGACACTTCGCAATGAAAATTATATCTTATCATGAAACATAGGAATGAGATGCGATATCGCGTTTTGAGAAGCATTAGAACTCTATTGCCTCGATACGTAGACATCTGCAAACGCTATTTCCTGGGAAGGAAGTGTCGCATCTACATTCATTTGAAGTGTAGACGAGATATACATAACACTGCACAATGAATATTATATCTTGTCATGAAGGATAGAAATGAGATGCGATATCGCGATTTAAGATGCATTAGAACTCTAATGCTTCGATACGTAGACATCTGCCAACGCTATTTCCTAGTGTGACGTCAGGCGTAGCGCCTGCCACCCATTACATACGTCAGCATCCTCGTAACCTCCAGCATCGACCCCTGGACACAGGCAACCTGCAATACTCGCCTGAAGTATCGGCAACCAGCAGATTCGCGCGCGCACGTCCGCACGCACTCAGTCGTACCTGCAAGGACCGCTGTCTCGCTCGCACCTACGAGCAACCCTATCGCCCTCTCATCAGGAATTCCGCCCAACAGAGAGAAGAAGCCGCAGTCTGTCGCCGCAATGGGGACTTTTCCAGTTCAGGGAATCTACGTTACCTGAACCTACATACTATTTCTAGAATAAGTCTATAATACTCATAGATATAAGTACTCGACACGAATTGTAACACAACACAACACACATGTAATTCTAAGTCCTTATTCTTAAGATTAGACGCTAGATGCGCCCAGGCTATCGGCTCGAGCCGCTAGCCCCTCCACGCGCCGCGAGTCCCCACTCGCTGGACCGCGCGCACCCTACCACGAGCGCCTGCGAACGTAGCGTCTCGCGAACCGAGGAGGTCCCAGACGCGCCTCGAGAGACACATTCGAGTCCTCGGGCTTCTAGAGTTAACATCGATCTTCCATCTCAAGCCGCCTGGGGCAATGTGGGGTCTAGGCTACGCGGTGCTATTTCCATTTTACTAGTTCTAACTTAGAATAATTTCACTTTTGTACATTTTAATTTAGAATATATTTTACCTTAGTTACTAAATCCAATCTACAAGTTCTTTTACCAGTTCTACTAGTTTCTATCCCAATAATTACTAAATATAAACATAATATACTAGTTCTTACGTTAAAACATTATTCTTAAACTACAAATTCTACGACGTGTTCCTTCCAACAATTGGGTTGCGTTTGTTCACCTTGAAGGAGTATAGAACTCAGCTTTGCGACGTTGCGATAGAGCGGACCGCAACTTATCCTTCTGAACATTGCCTGAAAGTACAGAAAAACTGGGTGAATGAAATGTGGATCCGGTTCGCGAAGGACACGACGCGCGGGTCGTAAGAATTTTATTCGTTCACTTGCTCGAGAATACCTGGGAGATACACCCCGAGTCCTCGTACCCCAGCAACCTGTCGTCATCATTCCGGTTCAGTCACAGTTTTCCGAAACGCCGATCAACGCCGATTCGCCTGCCTCTGCAGCCAACGTCTCTGCAATATTCACAGTCTCCGCTGAATCTACTCTGCATCCAGACCGCTGTTTCCCGTTTTGCTGGAAGTTAATCAAAGTCACCGTCAACATCAACCGACAGATCGCTGTATCGATACCCACCAACGACCCTCGACGCACATTCTACCTGCGTATCGAGAATGAAGCCAGCGAAAGGTAAGGCTTTTCCATCATATCGCGAGTGTTTTTACCGCGTCGCGTAAGCCAAAAATATCGGACCCGGTCGTAACGCGTTCCCGCGGAGCGAAAACCGTATAAATAGGCTCCTGTCGTGAAGCCTCCGGATAAACGAAAAATTCTTTCGCCGGACGTGACACTAGCAAGGAAGTGTCGCATTTACATTCTTTTGAAGTGAATTCGAGGTATACATAACACTTCACAATGAATATTATATCTTACCATGAATTATAGAAATGAGGAGCGATATCGCTTTTTAAGAAGCATTAGAACTCCATTGCTACGATACCTAGACATCTGCAAACGCTATTTCCTAGAAGGAAGTGTCGCACTTACATTCTTTTTAAGTGCAGACGAGATATACATAACCAATCGCAAAGAATATTATATCATATCATGAAACATAGGAATGAGATGCGATATCTCGAACTAAGAAGCATTAGAACTCTATTGCTACGATACGTAGACATCTGAAAACACTGTTTCCTAGCAAGGAAGTGACGCATTTACATTCATTTGAAGTGTATGCGAGGTATACATGACAGTCCACAATGAATATTATATCTTATCATGAAACATAGAAATGAGATGCGATATCCCGTTTCAAGAAGCATTAGAACTCTATTGCTTCGAGACGTAGACATCTGCAATCGCTATTTCCCAGCAAGGAAGTGTCGCATTTACATTCATTTGAAGTGTATGCGAGGAATACATGAAACTTCGCAATGAATATTATATATTATCACGAAACATAGAAATGAGATGCGATATCGCGGTTGAAGATGCGTTAGAACCTTATTGCTTCGATACGTAGGAATCTGCCAACGCTATTCCCTAGCAAAGAAGTGTCGCATTTAGATTCATTTGAAGTGTAGACGAGGAAAACATAACACTTCGCAACGAATATTATATCTTATCATGAAACATAGAAGTGAGATGCGATATCCCGTTTCAGGAAGCATTAGAACTCTATTGCTTCGATACGTAGACATCTGCAAACGCTACTTCCTAGCAAGGGAGTGTCGCATTTACATTCATTTGAAGTGTAGACGAGATATACATAAAACAGCACAATGAATATTATATCTTATCATGAAACATACAATTAAGATGCGATATCGCGTTTTGAGATGCAATAGAAATCTAATGCTACGATACGCAGAAATCTGCAAACGCTATTTCCTAGCAAGAATGTGTCGCATTTACATTTTTTTGAAGTGCAGACGAAGAATACATAGCACTCCACAAAGAATATTATATCTTATCATGAAACATAGAAATGAAATGCGATATCGCGATTTAAAAGGCATTAGAACTCTATTGCTGCGATACGTAGACATCTGCAAACGCTATTAACTAGCAAGGTAGTGTCGTATTTACATACTTTTGAAGTGAATACGGGGTATACATAACACTGCACAATGAATATTATATCTTATCCTAAAAGGGAAATGGGGTGCGATATCTCGTTTTAAGAAACGTTAGAACCCTATTGCTTCGATACGTAGACATCTGCCAACGCTATTTCCTAGCAATGAAGTGTCGCATTTACGTTCTTTTGAAGTGAATACGAGATATACATGGCACTTCGCAATGAATATTACATCTTATCATGAAGCATAGGAATGGCAAGCGATATCGCGATTTAAAAAGCATTAGAACTCCCTTGCTTCGATACGTAGACATCTGCAAACGCTATTTCCTATCAAGGAAGTGTCGCATTTACATTCTTTTGAAGTGTGTACGAGGTATACATGACACGTCGCTTTGAATACTATATCTTACCATGAAACATAGAAATGAGATGCGATATCGTGTTATGAGAAGCATTAGAACTCCCTTGCTTCGATACGTAGACATCTGCAAACACTATTTCCTATCAAGGAAGTGTCGCACTTACATTCTGTTGATGTGAGTACGAGGTATTCATGACACTTCGCAATGAATATTATATACTATCATGAAACATAGAAATGAGATGCGATATTGCGTTTTCAGAAGCATTAGAACTCTAATGCTACGATACGTAGACATCGGCGACCGCTATTTCCTAGCAACGGAGAGTCGCATTTACATTCATTTGAAGTGTATGCGAGGTATACATGACACTTCGCAATGATTATTATATCTTGTCATGAAACATAGAAATGATATGCGATATCGCGTTTTAAGAAGCAGTAGATCTCTATTGCTACGATACGTAGACATCTGCAAGCGCTATTTCCGAAAAAGGAAGTGTCGCATATACATTCATTTGAATTGTATGCGATGTATAAGTGACATTTCGCAACGAATTTTATATGTTACCATGAAACATAGAAATGAGATGCGATATAGCGTTTTAAGAAGCATTAGAAACCTATTTCTTCGATACGTAGACATCTGCAAACGCCATTTCCTAGCAAGGAGGTGTTGCATTTGCATTCATTTGAAGTGTATGCGAGGTATACAAGACACTTCGCAATGAATATCATATCTTATCATGAAACATAGAAATGAGATGGGATATTTGGTTTAAGAAGCATTAGAACTCTACTGCTTCGATACGTAGACATCTGCCACCGCAATTTACTAGCAAGGAAGTGTCGCATCTACATTCATTTGAAGTGTATTGTAGGTATACATGACACTTCGCAATGAATATTGTATCCTATCATGAAACATAGAAATGAGATGCGATATCGCGTTACAAGTAGCATTAGAACTCTATTGCTACGATACGTAGTCATCTGGAAACCCTACTTCCTAGCAGGGAAGTGTCGCATTTGCATTCTCTTGAAGTGAATACGAGGTATACATGAACCTTCGCACTGAATATTATATCTAATCATGAGACATAGGAATGAGATGCGATATCGCATTTTATGAAGCTTTTGAACTCTATTGCTTCGATACATAGACATCTGCAAACGCTATTTCCTAGCAAGAAACTGTCGTTCTTACATTCATTTGTAGTGTAGACGAGAAATACATAACACTCCGCAATGAATATTATATCTTATCTTGAGACATAGAAATGAGATGCGATATCCCGTTTTAAGAAGCTTTACAACTCCATTGCTTCGATACGTAGACATCAGCAAACGCTATTTCCTTGCCGGGAAGTGTCGCATTTACATACTTTTGAAGTGAACACGAGGTATACATGACACTTCGCAATTAATATTATATCTTAGCATGAAACACACAAATGAGATGCGATATCGCGTTTTAAGAAGCATTAGAATTCTATTGCTTCGATACGTAGACATCTGGAAACGTAATTTCCTAGAAAGGAAATGTCGCATTTACATGCTTTTGAAGTGTATGTGAGGTATACATAACACTTCGCAATGAATATTATATCATATCATGAAACATAGAAAGGAGATGCGATATCGTGTTTTACGAAGCATTAGAACACTATTGCTTCGATATATACACAACTGCGAACGCTATTTCTTATCAAGGAAGTGTCGCATTTACATTCTTTTGAAGGGAATACGAGGTATACATGACACACCGCAATGAAAATTATATCTTATCATAAAACACAGAAATGAGATGCGATATCTCGTTTTAAGTAGCATTAGAACACTATTGCTACGATACGTAGACATCTGCAAACGCTATTTCCTAGCAAGGAAGGGTCGCATTTACATTCATTTGAAGTGTATGCGAGGTATACATGACACTTCGCAATGAATATTATATACTATCATGAAACATAGAAATGAGATGCGATATCGCGTTTTCAGAAGCATTAGAACTCTAATGCTACGATACGTAGATATCTGCAATAGCTACTTCCTAGCAAGGAAGTGTCGCATTTACATTCTTTTGAAGTGAATACGTGGCATTCATGACACTCCACAATGAATATTATATCTTATCATGAAACATAGAAATGAGATGCGATATGACGATATATGAAGCATTAGAAAACTATTGCTTCGATACGGAGACATCTGCAAACGTTATTTCCAGAGAAGGATGTGTCGCATTTACATTCTTTCGAAGTGAATGCAAGGTATACATAACTCTCCACAATGAATATTATATCCAATCATGAAACATAGAAATGAGATGCGATATCTCGTTTTAACAAGCATTAGAACTCTATTGCTGCGATACGGAGACATCTGCAAACGCCACTTTCTAGAAAGAAAGTGTCGCATTTATATTCTTTTGAAGTGAATGCGAGGTATACATAACACTTCACAATGAATATTATATCTTATCATGAAACATAGAAATGAGATGCAATATCGCGATTTAAGATGCCCTAGAACTCTAATGCTTCGATACGTAGACATCTGCAAACGCTACTTCCTAGCAAGGAAGTGTCGCATTTACGTTCTTCTGAAGTGAATACGAAGTATACATGGCACTCCACAATGAACATTACATCTTATTATGAAACATAGAAATGAGATGCTATATCTCGATTTCAAGAAGCATTAGATCTCTATTGCTTCGATACGTAGATATCTGCAAACGCTACTTCCTAGAAAGGAAGTGTCGCATTTACATTTTTTTGAAGTAAATACGAATGATACATTACACTACGCAATGAATATTATATCTTATCCTAAAACATAGAAATGAGATGCGATATGGCGATTTAAGAAGTATTAGAACTCTATTGCTTCGATACGTAGACACCTGCAAACGCTACTTCCTAGCAAGGAAGTGTCGCATTTACAATCTTTGAAGTAAATACGAGGTATACATAACACTGCACAATGAATATTATATCCTATCATGAAACGTAGAAGTGAGATGCGATATCGCGATTTAAGAAGCATTAGAATTCTATTGCTTCGATACGTAGACATCTGCAAGCGCTACTTCCTGGGAAGAAAGTGTCGCATTTATATTCTTTTGAAGTGAATACGAGGTGTACATGACAATTCGCAATGAATATTATATCTTAACATGAAACATAGAAATGGGATGCGATATCGCGTTTTGAGAAGCACTAGAACACTATTGCATCGATACGTAGACATCTGGAAACGTAATTTCCTAGAAAGGAAGTGTCGCATTTACATTCTTTTGAAGGGAATACGAGGTATACATGAAACACCGCAATGAAAATTATATCTTATCATAAAACACAGAAATGAGATGCGATATCTCGTTTTAAGTAGCATTAGAACACTATTGCTACGATACGTAGACATCTGCAAACGCTATTTCCTAGCAAGGAAGGGTCGCATTTACATTCATTTGAAGTGTATGCGAGGTATACATGACACTTCGCAATGAATATTATATACTATCATGAAACATAGAAATGAGATGCGATATCGCGTTTTCAGAAGCATTAGAACTCTAATGCTACGATACGTAGACATCGGCAAACGCTATTTCCTAGCAAGGAAATGTCGCATTTACATTCTTTTGATATGAATGCGATGTATACATAACACTGCACAATGAATATTATATCCTATCATGAAACGTAGAAGTGAGATGCGATATCGTGAATTAAGAAGCATTAGAAGCCTATTGCTTCGATACGTAGACATCTGCAAACGCTATTTCCTAGCAAGGAATTGTCGCATTTACATTCTTTTGAAGTGAGTACAAGGTATACATAACACTCCACAATGAATATTATATCTTATCATGAAGCATATAAATGAGGAGCTATTTCGCGTTTTAAGAAGCATTAGAACTCTATTGCTACGATACGTAGACATCTGCAAACGCTAATTCCTAGCAAGGAAGTGTCGCATTTTCAATCTTTAGAAGTGAAGACGAGGTATACATTACACTCCAGAATGAATATTATATCTTATCATGAAACATAGAATTGAGATGCGATATGGCGATTTAAGAAGCATTAGAACTCTATAGCTTCGATACGTAGACGTCTGCAAACGCAATTTCCTAGCAAGGAAGGGTAGCATTTACATTCTTTTGAAGTCAATACGAGGTATACATGACACATGGCAATTAATATTGTATCTTATCATGAAACATAGAAATGAGATGCGATATCGCGTTTTAAGAAGAATTCGATCTCTATTGCTACGATACGTAGACACCTGTAAACGTAATTTCCTAGAAAGGAAGTGTCGCATTTACATTCATTTGACGTATGGAGGAGGAATACGTAACGCTTCGCAATGAATATTATATCTTATCATGAAACGTTGAAATGAGATGCGATACCGCGATTTAAGAAGCACTAGAATTCTATTGCTTCGATAGGGAGGCATCTGCAAACGCTCCTTCCTAGCAAGGAGGTCTCGCATTTACATTCTTTTGATGTGAATACGGGGTACACATGACACTTTGCAATTAATATTATATCTTATCATGAAGCATAGAAATGAGATGCGATATCGCGTTTTAAGAGGCTGTAGAACTATATTTCTTCGAGACGTAGACATCTGGAAACGCATTTCCTAGCAAGGAAGTGTGGCATTTACATTATGTTGAAGTGTAGACGAGGTATACATAACACTTCGCAATGAATATTATATCATGTCATGAAATATAGAAACGAGATGCGATATCGCGTTTTAGGAAGCAATAGGAATCTATTGCTTCGATACGTAGGCATCTGTAAACGCATTTCCTAGCAAGGAAGTGTCGCATTTACATTCTTTTTATGTGAATACGAAGTCTACATGACACTTCGCAATTAGTATTATATCTTATCATGAAACATAGAAATGAAGTGCAGTATGCCGTTTTAAGAAGCACTAGAACACTATTGCTTCGATACGTAGACATCTGCAAACGCTATTTCCTGGCAAGGAAGTGTCGCGTTTCCATTCCTTTTAAGTGTAGAGTAGGTATACGTAACACTTCGCAATGAATATTGTATCTTATCATGAAACAGAAATGTGATGCGATATCGCGTATTAAGAAGCATTAGAACTCTATCGCTTCGATACGTCGACATCTGGAAACGCTATTTCCTAGCAAGGAAGTGTGGTATTTACATTGTTTTGTAGTGTGTTCGAGGTATACATAACACTTCGTAATGAATATTATATGTTATCATAAGACATAGAAATGAGATGCGATATCGCGATTTAAGAAGCATTAGAACTCTATTGCTTCGATACGTAGACATGTGCAAACTCTATTTCCTGGCAAGGAAGTTCCGCATTACATTCTTTTGAAGTGAATGCGAGGTATACATGTATCTTCGCAATGAATATTATATCTTGTCATGTAACATAGAAATGAGATGCGATATCGCGTTTTGAGAAGCATTAGAACTCTATTGCTACGATAAGTAGACTTTTGCAAACGCTATTTCCTAGCAAGGAAGTGTCGCATCTATATTCTTTTGAAGTGAATACGAGGTATACATGACACTTCGCAATGGATATT
The DNA here is from genome assembly GCF_050948175.1 of Xylocopa sonorina. Lineage (NCBI taxonomy): Eukaryota > Metazoa > Arthropoda > Insecta > Hymenoptera > Apidae > Xylocopa > Xylocopa sonorina. Next base: position 1,638,420 of record NW_027490120.1, read on the forward strand.
ATCTATTATCACGACTTTGTAATGAGATGCAACATCTCGTTTTACGAAGCATTAGAACTGTATTTTTTCGATACGTAGACATCTGGAAAAGCTATTTCCTAGCAATGAAGTGTCGCACTTATATTCATTTCAAGTGTATGCGATGTATAAGTGACACTTCTCAATGATTATTTCATCTTACAATGATACATAGAAGTGAGATGCGATATCACGTTCTAAGAAGCATTAGAACTCTATTGTTTCGATACGTAGACATGTGGAAACGCTATTTCCTAGTAAGGAAGTGTCGAATTTTATTCTTTTGAAGTGAATACGAGGTATTCATGACACTTCGCAATGAATATTATATCCTATCGTGAAACATACAAATGAGATGCGATATCGCGTTTTAAGAAGCATTAGGAATCTATTGCATCGATACGTAGACATCTGTAATCGCATTTCCTAGCAAGGAAGTGTCGCATTTACATTCTTTTTATGTGAATACGAAGTCTACATGACACTTCGCAATTAGTATTATATCTTATCATGAAACATAGAAATGAAATGCGGTATGCCGTTTTAAGAAGCACTAGAACACTATTGCTTCGATACGTAGACATCTGCAAACGCTATTTCCCAGCAAGGAAGTGTCGCATTTATAATCATTTGAAGTGTATGCGAGGTATACATGACACTTCGCAATGAATATTATATCTTATGATGAAACATAGAAATGAGATGCGATATCGCGTTTCAAGAAGCATTAGAACTATATTGCTACGATACGTGGACATCTGCAGACGCTATTTAGTAGCAAGGAAGTGTCGCATCTACATTCTTTTAAAGTGAATACGAGGTATACCTAACACTCCACAATGAATATTATACCTTATCACGAAACATAGAAATGAAATGCGATATCGCGATTTAGGAAGCATTAGATCTCTGTTGCTACGATACGTAAACATCTGCCAACGCTATTTCCTAGCAAGGAAGTGTCGCACTTACATTCTTTTGAAGCGAATACGAGGTATACATAACACTGCACAATGAATATTGAATCTTATCATGAAACATAGAAATGAGATGCGATATCGCGTTTTAAGAAGCATTAGGACTCTATTGCTATGATACATGGACATATGCGAACGCCATTTCCTGGCAAGGAAGGGTCGCATTTACATTCTTTTGAAGTGAATACCAGGTATACATGACACATCGGAATGAATATTATATCTCGTCGTGAAACATAGAAATGAGATGCGATATCGCGTTTTAAGAAGCATTAGGACTCTATTGCTACGATACATGGACATATGCGAACGCTATTTCCTAGCAAGGAAGGGTCGCATTTACATTCTTTTCAAGTGGCGACGAGGTGTACACTGTGACGTCCGGCGTACCGCCTTCCACCCCCCAACGCCTCCCGCAGCTCCCGGCAGCTCCATACGCACCGCCAGCCGCACGTAGCCACAAGGGACGAGCGCCCCTATACACAGGCAACCAGCCCGATCGCCGAGCCAAGGCAGCCATCTACACACCCGGGGATTCGACCACTCGACCGCGCCACGACGCGCGACCTCGACGAAGTTGGAGGGTACGTAGCCCCCAACCGCAGCACGAAGACGCCACCGCACACTGCACAGAGTCAGCAGCTGTAAATCTCCATTATATATACTTCTCTAATGTCTACTCATAAGATATCTTAAGTCCGTAGCTAGTAAGCACACTACACGACCATGTATATACAGAAACAACACACACGAATAATTTTAAGGCAAATCTATGTTGAATACTAATTTCTAAATTACATTATAATCCGCTACGATACGCTCGAACAAGCGTCCGACGCGCCCGGCTCACGCTCAACGCGAGCCGCGCCCCACCACGACCGGCCGCCCCACTTCGCGGGCCGAGCGGCCGCCCCACTCTGGGGCCCAACGACTCGCGCGCCGCGCGATCCGAGGAGGTCGCGGACTCGCGAGTCAGAGATCAGCAATCGTCTGTCGCTCACCTGAACGGTCTTCAGCCTCATGCCTTCGGGCCAGTCTCTGCCTCACTTGGAGGTATTACAATTTCTAAATCAAAGTCAATTCTAATTCTAATGTCTTGTTATTCTATTTTTAATATTAAACTAATTTTAACTTAGCTCGATAGGGACAGTAAGTGTAAGCGTAGGATTATTTAGAATATATCTTTATTTTATCAGAATTAATATCTCTCGTTAATACAATTCCTTGCAACACGCGAGTATAACACGAAGTCTTCCACGAGTTCTCGCGTATTAAACACATTCGAGTTTCACCGTAGTCGAGGCTTGGTAATCGATCGGTTAGAGAGGACCGCCGCTTAGCTGGATCGATCCATTGCCTCACTACGAGCGAATCTGCGTCGACCTTCCACTCTTACGGACCGGCAAACTAGAGCGGACCGCCGCTTAGTGGACCCGTATCCGGACTTTGAGGAAGTAGGCTGAATGCGTTGTGCCGACGGTAGGAAAAGAACTCGACGCGCGGGAAGGAAGAATTTCATACGTCGATTGGTGCGAGAATACGCGGGCCTGGAAAGTCAAGTACCGATCTTCAGCTATTCAGCCATCCTCGCCGTGGCTCCTCCGCACACCGGCCGTCCTGCACAGCCGTCTTCACCGCAGAGTACAGAGAAGTCCAACACCACCGAGCAGCCTCGCTGGAAACTCATCCCTTTGACGATTCCGCCTCACAGCCCATATACTGGGACCATTCCGGAGGGGGATCCACGTTTCCAGCGGTATCTACAAAGGAAAGCCGATTAAAGCAGCCACTCAAGCCATCAAAAGGTAGGTGAACGTCCTTGTTCACCGCGTCCGCGTTTCGTACCAGTGTTTCGCGAGCCATAAAGAGCCCGGCGTCCGCCGCAATTCAGCGCGCAGATTTCGGAGACGGCTACGTGTCGATCACGGTCAAATAGGAAATTTTCCCGAACTTGAGACGTGACACGTATTTTTGGTGACAGCGGTGGGATCTCTCGTGTTTCATTCCGGAAATTCAGCCGCGTAAGGAATACGATAAACCATGGCTACGCGAACGCCAACAAAAACGCGACACCAACCACCTCGAGCCGTCGCCGCCGGCGTAGATGCCGACCGCGATAAACGCGTAACTCGAGCAATTGATTTCCAAGACGCGCTCGCCGATCCGTTACCACGTACATCCGATACCGCGTCCGTTAATAAGACGCCCGACAATACAATCTCGCTTATGCAACAGATCGAGCAAATGCGTCGTGAACTAGAGGCTCTTCGCCGTTCTCAGGACGTATCGCGTACCGATACGCTTCCTCTGTTACAAACAACATCGCCTAATTCACAAATAGAAACTCCGAGTTCGCACCACGATGAACTTTCCTTAAAGCAAGCTCTAGAAGCGGTACCGAATTATGACGGGCAAAATATGCCTGTCCTCCAATTTACCCGGGCGTGTAAACGGGCATACGACCTAATCCCAAACGGTTGCGAAAGGGCATTCACGCGTTTACTGAAATCTAAATTAAAAGGTCGCGCATACCTGGCACTCGAGGACGAGCCGTGCCATACTATTTTGGAATTTACCGATATACTTAGGAATTCGTTTGGCGCTATCCGCTCCGCTGACCACTACCGCGGAGAACTTACAAACATTTTTATGAAGCCGGGAGAACACATCTTAGAGTACATTAGCCGCGTGAAAGATTTGCGTACCGCCATCATAGACTGCGAGCGACTAACGCCGTACGCGTCTCACGGCAGCTTCTCGAACGTCGACGAACTAACACTCAGATGCTTTATCGACGGTCTTATACCCGAAATTCGCATCCAGATGCCAATAAATTCTTTTGAGTCACATAGGGACGCGTTTGCACGCGCTCGCGAATTGCATAAGAGACACGAGCTGGATTGCGATAGGTTACGCAATCCTCGCCCGCGCGCAGATCCTCGGGAAAGACGTCCCGAAATAATATGTTCTATTTGCAACAATTCCGGCCACTATGCGAGGGATTGCCGATCCAGGCCGCTGCCGCAACGACAACCGCCGACCGATCAACGCGAATATTACCCGCGTACCGTTAATACCCATAGCAGGTATACCTCGACCCCGAGACCCGTTATCGAACAACCACGACCGCCTGCAGTGCGGGAGAAATACTGTAGGTACTGCAAGACTCCCGGCCACGAGATTGACGAATGCCGGAAACGTCAATATTATAATAATACTGGATATTCGGGAAACGAGAGTGGCCTCCCGCCGCGCCGCGAGACAGGACGCGAGGCCCATCCGAACATCCGCTCTCTCGCGACGAACGATATCCCCGCGGAAATCGTGGAGCCGGTGCTGCAATAAATTTAACAGGGAAAACAAACACGCCGAGTGTCGTACTAACTTCGAGTGCGCTAATTGAGCCCACCGAATTTATGATCGACACCGGTGCTGAAATAAATGTTATTAAGCATTCCGCGCTTTCCTCCCTCGCTCGCATCGACCCGTCGGAAACAGTGGTAATCACGGGGGTCACTAACGGGAAAACTACTACGATCGGTACCGTGAACATAGTCTTGTTTGACCGCGTAGTGCCGTTTAATGTCGTAAGCGATGATTTTCCCCTCGGACCAGACGGCATTTTAGGTTCGGGTTTCTGCGCCGACGCGGAAATATCATTTCCAAAGGGATTAATAAAATGGTACGGGAAAACAATCCCATTCAAATGTGAGATCGAACGTGTCGAAAATAGGCCTCCGCCGGTTCCGTTCGAGACGACATCGAAAATCGCTGAAAAGGAAAACTCTACGCCGAGAAACATTCTAAAGACCGCCGAGAAGGTATATCGATCGTCGAAAAACGCTCCGAAAATCGCCGATAAATACTCCTCAACGCCGCAAAATTTTTCAAAACCCTCGGAAAAGGTCTCTCTGCCGCCGCGAATGAACGTCGGGTTAAAAATACGAGTAATCAACTCCCAAATTTCAGAGGGGATAATTCCTCGACTCGACATCGCGCCTGGCGTGTTTCTCGGAAACGCGCTGGTAAAGGTTAACGAAGGTGAAGCGATTACGCGAGTAATTAACTCAACCGATAGGACGGTCAAAATCGCTTTACCTGCCGTGAAACTGGAACCAGTGCAGGTCATATCTCCGATACCCGAGGAAGATTGCCCCGCGCTCTTCCCGGTCTTTCATAATCCAAATCCGCCCGTTAATACAAAATCAAATACAAATCTAGCTCCAAATATCGCCCAATCCGCGCTGTTGGGCTCTTCCCAAAAAGGGAAAATATTAAATTCAAGTTCGCGTTCGACACCGTATCCCGGTTACGAACCTCCCCTTTGCTCTAGAAGCACGAAAACTTTAACATATGCACAAGTAGCAAAATCCGTTATAAAAGCCACACCGATCGAAAATAAACGTCCGTCGCAAAATTCTGTAATCGCGTCGAAACCTCGATTAAACCAATTAATCGAACTATTAAGGCTGAATCACCTCAACGACGAGGAAAGGCAATATGTTATCGGGTTGGTAGAAAAAACGCAAGACCTATTTTACATCGAAGGAGACACGTTAGGATATACAACAGCTACCACTCACAAAATTCCGACGGTCGACGATAGACCGGTTAATGTCAAGCAATATAGATTTCCGCCTGCGCACAAAGAGGAGATTCGTGACCAGGTAGGGAAACTCTTGCAAAACGGTGTCATTCGAAATTCAAAGTCACCCTATAACTCGCCGTTGTGGGTTGTTCCAAAAAAAGCAGACTCGCAAGGGAATAAGCGCTGGCGCGTCGTAATAGATTATCGGGCATTGAACGAAAAATCTATCGCCGACGCTTATCCCTTGCCATGCATCACTGAAATACTTGACCAGCTTGGCAGTGCCAAGTATTTCAGCACGTTTGATTTAGCCAGCGGATTTCATCAAATTCCAATGGAACCCGCTGACGCGCACAAAACGGCATTCTCCACACCGCATGGCCACTTTGAGTTTACGAGGATGCCGTTTGGTTTAAAAAATGCGCCCGCCACATTCCAGCGACTCATGGACAATGTGCTCGCGGGACTCCAAGGTAACGAACTTTTCGTTTACTTAGACGATATCGTAATTTACGCAAGCTCGCTACAAGAACACCAAGTCAAGTTCGATAAACTAACGCGCCGGCTGAGAGAGGCCAACCTGGTCCTCCAGCCGGATAAGTGCGAGTTCTTGAGGCGCGAAGTGAGTTACCTCGGGCACATAATCAGTGAGAGTGGCGTGAAACCGGATCCCGCTAAAGTAAGCGCTGTTCGAGATTTTCCCCGTCCGACCAATTCTAAACAAATAAAACAGTTCTTAGGCCTAGCGGGATATTATAGACGCTTTATTTCTAACTTCTCAAACATTTCGAAACCTTTAACCAACCTATTGAAGAAAGATGTTCAATTTATCTGGCGAAATGAACAAGAAAATGCATTTGTGAAACTACGAGACGCGCTATGCGAGGCGCCCATCTTACAATACCCGAATTTTAAATTACCATTCGTAATTACAACCGACGCATCAGCGGATGCTATAGGCGCTGTCCTGAGTCAAGGACCGATAGGCCGCGATTTACCGATCGCATACACGTCACGACTTCTGAATTCCCCCGAAAAAAATTACTCAACCATCGAAAAGGAATGTTTGGCCATTATTTACGCTGTACACCATTTCAGGCCGTACATTTACGGCAACCAATTTAAATTAGTCACTGACCACCGTCCACTGGTGTGGATGAATTCCGTGAAGGATCCATCCAGCCGTCTTGTGAGGTGGAGGCTCAAATTAGCTGAATACGATTACGAGATGATATATAAAACCGGAAAAACTAATTTAAACGCAGATGCGCTTTCTCGCAATCCAGTCAAAGTTCTTCCTATCACGCTATCATCATCTTCTGACGAAAATATATTTGACCCACTGCCGAAACGCTACCAACGGAAAAAACACGTAGTTCCTCCTCCACCACCACCTTCTCCGAGTTCCGACGATAACCGTCCTACACAGGTTCCTACTATACCAAAACCAAGTCCTTCATTACCGGCGCCATTACTGACTTCCAGCTCAAAAACAGAAATGTACACACCAATGCCACACGAACACGTACGTTACGAACCGTTATTTAAATTCACTAGAGACACCATAGCGACTAGACGCGACAACAATGTAATTTTTATCACGCAATCGGGACATCCATACGACGCCGGCGCCAAAGAAATCGAAAAATCCGGAAAATTTTTATTTAACAAAAAGGACATAAATCTCGCGAAAGCCAGGGTAACCAAGATAGACGACCATTATCAAATTCAACTGCCCATAATAGAACACGCAAGTCGATCTATCGATTATCAAATTATTATTGAATCACTACGCTCATTGTTCGACGTAACTACCGAACTCCAACTAAAATCCTTTAGCATAGCACAAACCTCGCTCGATTCACTGCCATGGTCTCAGATTCAGAGAGCGTTACAGGACTTATTTTACGAACAACCGATTCAAATAACAGTATGCCAGGGTTTAATTCATATCCCACCCGAAGAGAAAAGATTAAAAATAATTCAGGATAATCACGACACACCCGTGGGAGGTCATAAAGGTGTAAATAAAACTTACTCGCGGATCAGAGAGAAATACTATTGGTCGAACATGAAATCACAAGTCCAAGATTATATCAGCAAGTGCAGGAGCTGTCAGTTAGAAAAACTAGTTCGCGTTAAGACAAAGCAGCCCTTGACATTAACAGACACTCCGGGATGTGCTTTCGACAAGATTTCCATGGAAGTGATGGGTCCTCTCCCGACTACTCCCGACGGTTACACGAATATCCTAACCATCCAGGATCTTTTGACTAAGTACTCAGTAGCCATACCCTTGAAGCAAACATCAGCGGTCGATATTGCAGACGCACTAATTACTGGTTTCATATGCAGATTCGGTTGCCCAAAGGGCATCCTAACAGACCAAGGTTCTAACTTTATTAACAGTTTGATTAAGGCAATCGCGATTAAGTTTAAAATAAAACAATACAAGTCCACCGCCTTCCACCCACAGACCAACGGCTCGGTGGAACGTTCCCACCATGTTCTCGCGGAGTACCTGAAACACTTCATCCACACCAGTAACGATTGGGAAAGATGGCTCCCGTATGCCATGCTTTTCTATAATACCAGCGTCCACGAGGGCACGCTGTATACACCTCACGAATTGGTTTTTGGCCGTATTGCGAGGGTTCCGTCAGACACACCGTTTCAAGATAACACAGACAATGAAACATATTCAGATTACCTTATTAACCTCAACGATAAAATCACCAAGTTTCAGAAAATCGCAAAGGAAAATCTCGAAAACGCAAAACGCCGTGCAAAGTTTTATTATGATAAGAAGGTAAATATTCAGAAATTCGAAGCAGGACAATGGGTTTTCTTGCTAAGAGAACCCAACAAACACAAATTTCAGTCCCAGTATGTGGGACCCTACAGAATCGTCGAAATTCTGAATAATAACAACGCCAAATTAGATATTAAAGGTAGATATAAGATCGTACATACAAATAAGCTAAAACTTTGTAAGAGAATGAGTAACGTGAGAGAGAGAAAGACTGATAGTGCTAACGCGAAAAGTGAAAAAACTGAAAAACCGCGTACCAAAAACATTAAACACAGCAGTGACAGTAGTGTGAGAGCGCATAGTGCAAAAACCAGGCCATCGAGGGAAAGCAACTCCAACCAGGGTCATCCCACAGGAACGAAGCGAGCCCGCTGCAACACATCCGGCGAGGACAATCTCGAAGTACGGCAACTAACCGGCAAAATCTCGAAAATGCAGTCTTCTCCACGGACGCACCCAGCAGTCAGGAGATCTTGGCAATGCCAAGATTCCTTTTTTAAGGGGGGAGGTGTGACGTCCGGCGTACCGCCTTCCACCCCCCAACGCCTCCCGCAGCTCCCGGCAGGTCCATACGCACCGCCAGCCGCACGTAGCCACAAGGGACGAGCACCCCTATACACAGGCAACCAGCCCGATCGCCGAGCCAAGGCAGCCATCTACACACCCGGGGATTCGACCACTCGACCGCGCCACGACGCGCGACCTCGACGAAGTTGGAGGGTACGTAGCCCCCAACCGCAGCACGAAGACGCCACCGCACACTGCACAGAGTCAGCAGCTGTAAATCTCCATTATATATACTTCTCTAATGTCTACTCATAAGATATCTTAAGTCCGTAGCTAGTAAGCACACTACACGACCATGTATATACAGAAACAACACACACGAATAATTTTAAGGCAAATCTATGTTGAATACTAATTTCTAAATTACATTATAATCCGCTACGATACGCTCGAACAAGCGTCCGACGCGCCCGGCTCACGCTCAACGCGAGCCGCGCCCCACCACGACCGGCCGCCCCACTTCGCGGGCCGAGCGGCCGCCCCACTCTGGGGCCCAACGACTCGCGCGCCGCGCGATCCGAGGAGGTCGCGGACTCGCGAGTCAGAGATCAGTAATCGTCTGTCGCTCAAGCTGAACGGTCTTCAGCCTTATGCCTTCGGGCCAGTCTCTGCCTCACTTGGAGGTATTACAATTTCTAAATCAAAGTCAATTCTAATTCTAAAGTCTTGTTATTCTATTTTTAATATTAAACTAATTTTAACTTAGCTCGATAGGGACAGTAAGTGTAAGCGTAGGATTATTTAGAATATATCTTTATTTTATCAGAATTAATATCTCTCGTTAATACAATTCCTTGCAACACGCGAGTATAACACGAAGTCTTCCACGAGTTCTCGCGTATTAAACACATTCGAGTTTCACCGTAGTCGAGGCTTGGTAATCGATCGGTTAGAGAGGACCGCCGCTTAGCTGGATCGATCCATTGCCTCACTACGAGCGAATCTGCGTCGACCTTCCACTCTTACGGACCGGCAAACTAGAGCGGACCGCCGCTTAGTGGACCCGTATCCGGACTTTGAGGAAGTAGGCTGAATGCGTTGTGCCGACGGTAGGAAAAGAACTCGACGCGCGGGAAGGAAGAATTTCATGCGTCGATTGGTGCGAGAATACGCGGGCCTGGAAAGTCAAGTACCGATCTTCAGCCATTCAGCCATCCTCGCCGTGGCTCCTCCGCACACCGGCCGTCCTGCACAGCCGTCTTCACCGCAGAGTACAGAGAAGTCCAACACCACCGAGCAGTCTCGCTGGAAACTCATCCCTTTGACGATTCCGCCTCACAGCCCATATACTGGGACCATTCCGGAGGGGGATCCACGTTTCCAGCGGTATCTACAAAGGAAAGCCGATTAAAGCAGCCACTCAAGCCATCAAAAGGTAGGTGAACGTCCTTGTTCACCGCGTCCGCGTTTCGTACCAGTGTTTCGCGAGCCATAAAGAGCCCGGCGTCCGCCGCAATTCAGCGCGCAGATTTCGGAGACGGCTACGTGTCGATCACGGTCAAATAGGAAATTTTCCCGAACTTGAGACGTGACAACACAACACTTCGCAATGAATATTATATCTTGTCATGAAACATAGAAATGAGGTGCGATATCCCGTTTTAAGAATTATTAGGACTATATTGCTTCGATACGTCGAGATCTGCAAACACTATTTCCTGGCAAGTAAGTGTCGCATTTACATTCATTTGAGGTGTATGCGAGGCATAAGTGACACTTCGCAATGAATATTATATCTTATCATGAAACATAGAAATGAGATGCGATATCGCGTTTTAAGAAGCATTAGAACTCTATTGCTACGATACATGGACATCTGCGAACGCTATTTCCTAGCAAGGAAGTGTCGCATTTACATTCTTTTCAAGTGGCGACGAGGTGTACACAACACTTCGCAATGAATATTATATATTGCCATGAAACATAGAAATGAGATGCGATATTGCGTTTTTAGAAGCATTAGAACTCTAGTACTACGATACGTACACATCTGCAAACGCTATTTTCTAGCGAGGAAGTGTCGCATTTACATTCTTTTGAAGTGAATGCGAGGTATACATATCACACCACAATGAATATTATATCTTATTATGAAACATAGAGATGAGATGCGATATCGCGTTTTGAGAAGCATTAGAACACAATTGCTCCGATACGTAGACAACTGCAAACGCTACATCCAACAAGGGAGTGTCTCATTTACATTCTTTTGAAGTGAATACGAGGTATACATTACACTTCGCAATGAATACTATATCTCATTATGAAACATAGAAATGAGATGCGATATCCCGTTCTAAGAAGCATGACAACTCTATTGCTTCGATACGTAGACATCTGGAAACGCTACTTCCTAGCAAGGAAGTGTCGCAGTTACATTCTTCTGAAGTGAACACAAGGTATACATGACACTTCGCAATTAATATTATATGTTACCTTGAATCATAGGAATGTGATGCGATATCATGTTTTAAGAAGCATTAGAAATCTATTGCTACGATACGTACACATCTGCAGACGCTATTTCCTAACAAGGAAGTGTCGTATTTACATTCATTTGAAGTGTATGCGAGGTGTTCATGACACTTCGCAATGAATATTATATCTTATCATGAAACTTAGAAATGAGATGCGATATTGCGTTTTGAGAAGCATTAGAACATTATTTCTACGATACGTACACATCTGTAAACACTATTTCCTAGGAAGGAAGTGTCGCATTTACATTCTTTTGAGGTGCATACGAGAAAAAGATAACACTCCACAATGAATATCATATCTATCCTGAAACATAGAAATGAGATGCGATATCCCGTTCTAAGAAGCATGAGAACTCTATTGCTTCGATACGTAGACATCTGCAATCGCTTTTTCCTAGGAAGGAAGTGTCGCAGTTACATTCTTCTGAAGTGAACACAAGGTATACATGACACTTCGCAATTAATATTATATGTTACCTTGAATCATAGGAATGTGATGCGATATCATGTTTTAAGAAGCATTAGAAATCTATTGCTACGATACGTACACATCTGCAGACGCTATTTCCTAACAAGGAAGTGTCGCATTTACATTCATTTGAAGTGTATGCGAGGTATTCATGACACTTCGCAATGAATATTATATCTTATCATGAAACTTAGAAATGAGATACGATATTGCGTTTTGAGAAGCATTAGAACATTATTTCTACGATACGTACACATCTGTAAACACTATTTCCTAGGAAGGAAGTGTCGCATTTACATTCTTTTGAGGTGCATACGAGAAAAAGATTACACTCCACAATGAATATCATATCTATCCTGAATCATAGAAATGAGATGCGATATCCCGTTTAAGAAGCATGAGAACTCTATTGCTTCGATACGTAGACATCTGCAATCGCTTTTTCCTAGCAAGGAAGTGTCGCCTTTACATTCATTTGAACTGTATGCGAGGTATACATAACACTTCGTAATGAATATTATATCTTATCATGAAACATAGAAACGAGATGCGATATCGCATTTTAAGAATCATTAGAACTCTATTGCTTCGATACGTAGACATCAGAAAACGTTATTTCCAAGCAAGGAAGTGTTGCATTTACATTCTTTTGAAGTGAATACGAGGTATACATGACACTTCGCAATGAATACTATATCTTTTCATTAAACATAGAAATGAGATGCGATATCCCGTTTTAAGAAGCACTAGAACTCTACTTCTTCGATACGTAGACATCTGCAAACGCTATTCCTAGCAAGGAAGTGTCGCATTTACACTCATTTGAAGTGAATATGAG
>NW_027490120.1:1651268-1718653 GCF_050948175.1 Xylocopa sonorina
TCGATACGTAGACATCTGCAAACGCTATTTCCTAGCAAGGAAGAGTCGCATTTACAATCTTTTGAAGTGAATTCGAGGTATACATAACACTCGACAATGAATATTATATCTTATCATGAAACATAGAAATGAGATGCGATATGGCGATTTAAGAAGCATTAGAACTCAATTGCTTTGATTCGTAGACATCTGCAAACGCTATTTCCTAGCAAGGAAGTATCGCATTTACATTCTTTTGAAGTGAATATGTGGTATACATGACACTCCGCAATGAATATTATATCTTATCATGAAACACAGAAATGAGATGCGATTTGCCGATTTAAGAAGCATTAGGACTCTAGTGCATCGATACGTAGATATCTGCAAACGATACTTCCTAGCAAGGAAGTGTTGCATTTACATTCTTTTGAAGTGAATACGTGGTATACATTACACTCCACAATGAATATTATATGTTATCATGAAACATAAAAATGAGATGCGACATGGCGATTTAAGAAGCATTAGAACTCTATTGCTTCGATTCGTAGACATCTGCAAACGCTATTTCCTAGCAAGGAAGTGGGGCAATTATGTATTTTTGAAGTGTAGATGAAGCATACATAACACTTCACAATAAATATAATATCTCATCATGAAACAAGTAATTGAGTTGCGATATCGCGCTTTAAGAAGCATTAGAACTCCATTGCTTCGATAGGCAGACACCTGGAAACGCATTTCTTAGCAAGGATGTGTGGCATTTACGTTCTTTTGAAGTGTAGACGATGTATATATAACACTTCGCAATGGATATCGTATCGCATCATGAAACACAGAAATGAGAAGCAATATCGCGTTTTAAGAAGCATTAGAGCTCTATTGCGTCGGTACGTAGATGACTGGAAACGCTATTTCGTAGCAAAGAAGTGTGGCGTTTACATTCTTTTGATGTGTAGACGAGGTATTCGTAACACTTCGCAATGAATATTATATCTTATCATGAGACATAGACCTGAGATGCGAGATCGCGTTTTATGAAGCATTACAACTCTATTGCTTCGATACGTAGACATCTACAAAAGCTATTTCCTAGCATGCAAGTGTCGCATTTACATTTTTTTGAAGTAAATTCGAGATATACATGACACCTCGCAATGAATATTATATCTTATCATGATACATAGAAATGTGATGCGGTATCCCGTTTTAAGAAGCATTAGAACATTATTACTTCGATACGTAGACATTTGCAAACGCTATTTCCTAGCAACGAAGTGTCGCAATTACATTCATTTGAAGTGTATGCGAGGAATAAGTGGCACTTCGCAATGCATATTATATCCTATCATGAAACGTAGAAATGTGATGTGATATCGCGTTTTAAGAAGCATTAGAACTCTATTGCTACGATACGTAGACATCTGTAAATGCTATTTCCTAGCAAGGAAGTGTCGCATTACATTCTTTTCAAGTGAATACGAGGTATACATGACACTTCGCAATGAATATTATATCTTATCCTGAAACAAAGAAATGAGATGCGACATCGCGTTATAAGAATCATTACAACTCTATTGCTTCGATACGTAGACATCTTTTAAACGCTATTTCCTAGCAAGGAAGTGTCGCATTTACACTCTTTTGAAGTGAATACGAGGTATACATGTGTAACGTCAGGCGTACCGCCTGCCACCCTCCGGCGTCCACCTCATCATCCCCAGCATCCGTATCCGGAGCCCCTGCACACGGGCCACCCGCCGACTCGCCGTCCCTACAGAAGGAGACAAAGGTACAAGAGGGAAGAAGGATGCAGCATGCCGCGCCCACGCGCGATCTCCACATACGAGGCGGAGGACTTCACCCCGTATTACGAGGACGAGGAGCTCTCCGACACATACTGGGTCGAATCCCCAGCGATCACGAAGCCGCATACGTACTTCTCGTACATGTGGGACTAGAATAAGCACACTACTCACATATGTACATACACACCAACACACACCTAGATTTAAGTGAATATATATATATATATATATATATATATATATATATATATATATATATATATATATATATATTTCATTCATGCACGGTTATGTTCTGTTGCACTCGCGCGCACACTGGACGCTCGCGGCTCACGCTTAACGCGTGCCGCGTCCCACTCCGAACGGCCGCCCCACCGCGAGGGCCGAGCGGCCGCCCTACTCCGACCGTCCGCCCCACCTCGAGGCCCCAGCGACTCGCGCGCCGCGCGACCCGAGGAGGTCGCGGACGCGAGATCCGAGAGTCAGTTCCGATCTCGCCTCCGAACCGGGCAGTTCCGATCTCGCCTCCGAACCGGGCAGTTCCGATCTCGCCTCCGAACCGGGCAGTTCCTAACTCGCCTCCGAACCGAGAAGTTCTAATCAAGCATCCGAACGATGCACTTTCGATCCGAGCAATAGGCTCATTCGCAACGAGCAATTAGCTCTAATGCATTCGTCTCTATCCATACTCCCATAGCGGAGTCCGTTCGATACTTTATACTATTTCTAATTCTCATTGTAATCGTAACTTAGAATTTAGTCAAGTGTATTTAGTAGTGAAGTCATAGAATATAGTTTATTTTTACCAGATTCAAAGTATCTTTATTCGAGTTCAAATACAATTCCTTAATTCTAATCCACGGGTACGCACGCGATTATTCTAATTCTATATCTCATCTGCGATAGTCTTGAGGCTCGACGACTAGAGCGAACCAGCGCTTAGTTGCTCCATCCTCACTTCTACCGTGTACAGAATATCTTGCGCCCAGGTCGATCCCGGTAAGCTAGAGCGAACCAACGCTTAGCCGTGCCGTACTCAACCGAAGTTCAAGTATTCTCGATGAGCCTTGCACCTCCGACAAAGCGTACACGACGCGCGGGAG
This sequence comes from Xylocopa sonorina, assembly GCF_050948175.1. Lineage (NCBI taxonomy): Eukaryota > Metazoa > Arthropoda > Insecta > Hymenoptera > Apidae > Xylocopa > Xylocopa sonorina. The sequence goes on from NW_027490120.1 coordinate 1,654,162, forward strand.
GAGAGAGTTCATTCGTCGTCTCGCTCGGGAATACGTGGGTGATGCACCAGAATATTCAATTTCCTGCGTTCGAGTTCTGGTTCCTGTGAAGGAGGTTTCCTTCGCTGCACGACCCGTACGAGTCGCCGATCGTCAGGGCCAAACGCCGATACCTGCCAGCCGGAGTCAACCCGCCTGGACGCTTATACCCGCAGACGTACCTCCGTTCCAGCCGTACGCCGCCGCTATCCCGGTTGCGGATCCAAGGCGCTTCAGGTACCTGGAAAGAGAAATCAGACAGCGGAATCAAGCCTTCACAAGGTAAGTTGAGTGCTGATTATCGTTTTATCGAGTCCGAAACGCCAACGAACCCGGTCCGGACGCAATTCGCGTTACTTTCGGGAACGGTTACGACTTTGTCCCACCGTTGCGAGCGCAACCGCACCACGGGACGTGACACATGACACTTCGCAATGAATATTATATCTTATCATGAAACATAGATATGAGATGCGATATCGCGTTTTAAGCAGCATTAGAACTCTAATGCTACGATATGTAGACATCTGCAAACGCTATTTCCTAGCAAGGAAGTGTCGCATTTTCATTCTTTTGAAGTGAATACAAGGTATACATAACACTCCACAATGAATATTATATCATATCATGCAACGTAGAATAGAGATGCGATATGACAATTTAAGAAGCATTAGAACTCTATTGCTTCGATACGTAGACATCTACAAACGCTATTTCCTGGCAAGGAAGTGCCGCATTTACATTCTTTTGAAGTGAATACGGGGTATAGATAACACTGCACAATGAATGTTATATCTTATCATGAAACATAGAAATGAGATGCGATATGACGATTTAAGATGCATTAGAACTCTATTGCTTCGATACGTAGACATCTGCAAACGCTATTTCCAAGCAAGGAAGTGTCGCATTTACATTCTTTTGAAGTGAATCCGAAGTATACATGACATTCCGCAATGAATATTATATCTTATCATGAAACATAGAAATGAGATGCGATATCGCGTTTTAAGAAGCATTAGAATTCTATTGCTACGATACATAGATATCAGCAGACGCTATTTCCTAGCAAGGAAGTGTCGCATTTACATTCTTAGGAATTGAATACGAGGTATACATAACACTCCACAATGAATATTATATCTTATCATGAAACATAGAAATGAGGAGCGATTTCGCGTTTCAAGAATCATTAGAACTCTATTGCTTCGATACGTAGACATCTACAGACGCTATTTCCTAGCGAGGAAGTGTCGTATTTACAATCTTTTGAAGTGAACACGAGGTATTCATAACACTGCACAGTGAATATTATACCTTATTATGAGACATAGAAATGAGATGCGATATCTCGCTTTCAAGAAGCATAAGATCTCTATTGCTTCGATACGTAGACATCTGCCAACGCTATTTCCTAGCAAGGAAGTGTCGCATTTACATTCATTTGAGTAGTATGCGAGGTATACATGACACTCCACAATGTATATTATATCTTATCATGAAACATAGAAATGAGGAGCGATATCGCGTTTTGAGAAGCATTAGAACCCAATTGCTACGATACGTAGACATCTGCCATCGCCATTTGCTAGCAAGGAAGTGTCGCATTTACATTCTTTTGAAGTGAATCCGAAGTATACATGACATTCCGCAATGAATATTATATTTTATCGCGAAACATAGAAATGAGGATCGATTCGCGTTTTAAGAAGCATTAGAACTCTATTGCTACGATACGTAGATATCAGCAGACGCTATTTCCTAGCAAGGAAGTGTCGCATTTACATTCTTAGGAAGTGAATACGAGGTATACATAACACTCCACAATGAATATTATATCTTATCATGAAACATAGAAATGAGAAGCGATATCGCGATATAAGATGCACCAGAACACTATTGCTTCGATACGTAGACAGTGACGTAGACAGTGTCGCATTTACACTCTTTTGAAGTGAATGCGAGGTATGCATAACATTGCACAATGAATATTATATCTTATCAAGAAACAGAAATGAGATGCGATATCGCGATTTAAGATGCATTAGAATTCTATTGCTTCGATACGTAGACATCTGCGAACGCTACTTCCTAGCAAGGAAGTGTCGCATTTATGTTCTTCTGAAGTGAATACGTGGTATACATGACACTCCACAATGAATATTATATCTTATCATGAAGCATAGAAATGAGATGCGATATGACGACTTAAGAAGCATTAGGACCCTACTACTTTGATACGTAGACATCTGCAAACGCAATTTCCTAGCAAGGAAGAGTCGCATTTACACTCTTTTGAAGTGAATGCGAGGTATGCATAACATTGCACAATGAATATTATATCTTATCAAGAAACAGAAATGAGATGCGATATCGCGATTTAAGATGCATTAGAATTCTATTGCTTCGATACGTAGACATCTGCGAACGCTACTTCCTAGCAAGGAAGTGTCGCATTTATGTTCTACTGAAGTGAATACGTGGTATACATGACACTCCACAATGAATATTATATCTTATCATGAAGCATAGAAATGAGATGCGATATGACGACTTAAGAAGCATTAGGACCCTACTACTTTGATACGTAGACATCTGCAAACGCAATTTCCTAGCAAGGAAGAGTCGCATTTACAATCTTTTGAAGTGAATTCGAGGTATACATAACACTCAACAATGAATATTATATCTTATCATGAAACATAGTAATGAGATGCGATATGGCGATTAAGAAGCATTAGAACTCTATTGCTTCGATTCGTAGACATCTGCAAACGCTATTTCCTAGCAAGGAAGTGTGGCAATTATATATTTTTGAAGTGTAGATGAAGCATACATAACACTTCACAATGAATATAATATCTCATCATGATACAAGTAATTGAGTTGCGATATCGCGCTTTAAGAAGCATTAGAACTCCATTGCTTCGACACGTAGACATCTAAAAACGCTATTTCCTAGCAAGGAAGTGTCGCATTTACATTCTTTTGAAGTGAATACGGGGTATACATAACACTGCACAATGAATATTATATCTTATCATGAAGCATAGAAATGTGATGCGATATCGCGTTTTGAGAAGCATTAGAACTCTACTGCTACAATACGTAGACATCTGCAGACGCTATTTCCTAGCAAGGAAGTGCCGCATTTACATTCATTTGAAATGTATGCGAGGTATACATGACACTTTGCAATGAATATTATATCTTATAATGAAATATAGAAATGAAATGCGATATCGCGTTTTAAGAAGCATTAGATCTGTCTTTCTACGATACGTAGACATCTGCAAACGCTATTTCCTAGCATGGAAGTGTCGTATTTCCATTCTTTTGGTGTGAATACGGGGTATACATAACACTGCACAATGAATATTATATCTTATCATGAAACATAGAAATGAGATGCGATATCGCGTTTTAAGAAGCATTAGAACTCTATCGCTTCGATACGTAGACATCTGCAAACGCTATTCCCTAGCAAGGAAGTATCGCATTTACATTCATTTTAAGTGTATGCGAGGTATAAGTGACACTTCGCAATAAATATCATATCTTATCATGAAACATAGAAATGAGATGAGATATCGTGTTTTAAAAAGCGATAGAACTCTGTTGCTACGATACGTAGCCGTCAGCAAACGCTATTTCCTAGCAAGGAAATGTCGCATTTACATTCTTTTGAAGTGAATACGAGGTATGCATAACACTCCACAATGAATAGTATGTCTTATCGTGAAACATAGATATGAGAAGCGATATCGCGATTTAAAGGCAATAGAACTCTATTGCTACGATACGTAGACATCTGTAAACGCTATTTCCTAGCAAGGAAGCGTCGCGTTTACATTCTTTTGGGGTGCAAACGATGTAGAGATAACACTGCACAATGAATATTATATCTTATAACGAAACATAGTAATGGGATGCGATATCATGATTTAAGATGCTTTAGAAATCTATTGCTTCGATGCTTAGACATCTGGAATCGCTATTTCCTAGCAAGGAAGTGGCGCGTTTACATTCCTTTGAAGTGTGGACCAGGAATGCATAGCCCTTCGCAATGAATATTATATCTTATCAGGAAACATAGGAATAAGAAGCGATATCGCGTTTTAAGGGGCATCAGAACTCTATTGCTTCGATACGTAGACATCTGCAAACGCTATTTCCTAGCAATAAAGTGTCGCATTTACATTCATTTGAAGTGTATGAGAGGTATACATAACACTTCGCAATGAATATTATATCTTATCATGAAACATAGATATGTGATGCTATATGACGATTTAAGAAGCATTAGAATTTCATTGCTTCGATACGTAGGCATCTGCAAACGCTATTTCCTTGCAAGGAAGTGTCGCATTTACACTCTTTTGAAGTGAATACGAAGTATACATAACACTGCACAATGAATATTATACCTTATCATGAAACATAGAAATGAGATGCAATATCGCGTTTTGTGAAGCATTAGAACTCTAATGCTACAATACGTAGGTATCTGCAAGCGCTATTTCCTAGCAAGGAAGTGTCGCATTTACATTCATTTGAAGTGTATGCGAGGTATACATGACACTTCGCAATGAATATTATATCTTATCATGAAACATAGAAATGGGGTGCGATATCGCGTTTTAAGAAGCATTAGAACTCTATTTCTACGATACGTAGACTCCTGCTAATACTATCTCCTAGCAAGGAAGTGTCGCATTTACATTTATTTGAAGTCAATACGAGGTATACATAACACTGCACAATGAATATTATATCTTATCATGAAACATAGGAATGAGATGCGATATCGCGATATAAGAAGCACTGGAACTCTATTGCATCGACACGTAGACATGTGCAAACGCTACTTCCTAGCAAGGAAGTGTCGCATTTGCATTCATTTGAAGTGTATGCGAGGTATACATGATACTACGCAGTGAATATTATATCTTATCATGAAACATAGAAATGAGATGCGATATCGCTATTTAAGGAGCATTAGAACTCTATTGCTTAGATAAGTGGACATCTGAAAACGCTATTTCCTAGAAAGGAACTGTCGCATTTACATTCATTTGAACTGTATGCGAGGTATAGATGACACTTCGCAGTGAGTATTATATACTATCATGAAACACAGAAATGAGATGCGATATCGTGTTTTCAGTTGCATTAGAACTCTAATGCTGCGATACGTAGACATCTGCAAACGCTATATCCTAGGAAGGGAGTGTCGCATTTACATTCATTTGAAGTGTATGCGAGGTGTACATGACAATTCGCAATGATTACTATATATTATCATGAAACATAGAAATGAGATGCGATATCTCGTTTTGAGAAGCATTAGAAAACTAATTCTACGATACGTAGACATTTGCAAACGCTATTTCCAAGCAGGGAAGCGTAGCATTTACATCCATTTGAAGTGTAAACGAGATATACATAACACTGGACAACGAATATTATACCTTATCATGAAACATAGAAATGAGATGCGATATCGCGTTTTGAGAAGCATTAGAACTCTAATGCTACGATACGTAGGAATCTACAAGCGCTATTTCCTAGCAAGGAAGTGTCGCATTTACATTAATTTGAAGTGTATGCGAGGTATACATGACACTTCGCAATGAATATTATATCTTATCATGAAACATAGAAATGGGGTGCGATATCGCGTTTTAAGAAGCATTAGAACTCTATTTCTACGATACGTAGACATCTGCAAACGCTATTTCCTAGCAAGGAAGTGTCGCATTTACATTCTTTTGAAGTGAATACGAGCTATACATGACACTTCGCAATGAATATTATATCTTATGATGAAACATAGAAATGAGATGCGATATCGCGTTTTAAGAAGCGTTAGAACTCTATTACGACGATACGTAGACATCTGCGAACGCTATTTCCTAGCAAGGAAGTGTCGCATTTGCTACGGGGCCGGGTTCGTTGGCGGTCGGAACTCGATTTAACCAAAATTACGCCTTAAAACTTACCTTTCGTTGTCTTCTTTATGCTGTTTCGCATCTCGTTCCAGGTGTCTATGGCGCCCTGGATCCGTGACCGGAATAGCAGCGGCGTACTGCTGGACCAGCGGAGCGTCGACGGGAATGAGTCTCCAGGCAGGCGAGCTGCGGCTGGAGGAAACTGGCGCTGGAACCGGGCGATCGTGGATTCGATTTGGACGTACGGCTGCGAATACCTCCTTCGCAGGAACGGAAACGGCGTTGCAGGCGTATGGATGTTCGGATGTACAACTCGCGTATTCACGAATGAGGCGGCGTAGATATTCTTTCCTCCTCGCGCGTTGTCTACGCCTTTTCGGTGGCTCCAGATTTATCAAGGGCACTTGCACTAGGACAGAGTACGGCTCGGCCATGCGATGGTGCTCTCTGGCTTACCGAGGTCGATCCTTGTTCAAGATACTCTGGATACGATAGAAATGCAGCAAGAGCAGTCGAGCATTGGAGCACTCAAAGACCGTCCAGCGTACAGAACTGTCGCAGATGAATCGTGTGAATTGAATAAGAATCGCAAGCGTACACGTGGAATAGAATTTAAGGAACTTGTAATCGAATAGAAAGACTTAAATTTGGTAAAAGAAGAGTATATTCTATAATATCACTATCCTACTACACTATACTATGTTTAAGTTATCAACTAAAGATATAATTTGAAATAGAAATAGATCTAAGTTACAATAAGGACTCCGCTAAAGGAGATGCGATACAGTCGGCTGCATGAGAGCTGACAGCTCGTAGCTGAGGAGCGTATTGCTCGATTCGGAGTTGAGATTAGAACTGTGTCCGAGATGGGACTCGATGGAATTGATCTCTCGGTGGCGCGTCCGCGACCTACTCGGGTCGCGCGGCCCGCGAGTCGCTGGGCCCTTCGAGTGGGGCGGCCGGTCGGAGTGGGGTGCGGCTCGCGTTCAGCGTGAGCCGCGAGCGTCGAGTGCGCGCGGGCGCGCCTCGCAGCTTATATTCTACATGTCTTGGAAATTATGGCTGTACAAATATTCGCTCAATTCTAGGTGTGTGTTGGATTGTGTATGTACATGATTTGTGTACAGTGCTTAATCTAGAATCGCGTGTATGAGAAATAAGCGTATGGTTGTGTGATCGCAGGTAATTGGGATTCATACGTGGAGAGGTATTCCTCGTCCTCGTGGCGTTGTCTCCTCGTCTTGGGGCGTCGAATCGTCGTGCGGCTCGTGTATGGAGAATCCGGATACAGGTGCTGGCGGAAGAACGGTGTCCCGGTTGTGGATGCTGCGGATGGTGGTTGGCGCCAGAGGGTGGAAGGCGGTGCGCCTGACGTCATAAAATTCATTGCGAATTGTTATGTACTCCTCGTACTCACTTCAAATGAATGTAAATAAGTAATAGTGTTCTAACGCTTGTTAAAACGAGATATCGCATCACATTTCAATGTTTCATGATAAGATATAATATTCATTGCGAAGTGTTATGTACTCCTCGTACTCACTTCAAATTAATGTAAATGCGACAATTCCCTGCTAGGAAGTAGCGTTTCCAGATGTCTACGTATCGTAGCAATGGTGTTCTAACGCTTCTTAAATCGCGATATCACATCTCATTTCCATGTTTCATGATAATACTACTACATCCTAGCAAGGATGTGCAGCATTTACAATCTTTTGAAGTGAACACGATGTATACATTACACTTCGCAGTGAATCTTATATCTTTTCATGATACATAGAAATGAGATGCGATATCGCTTTTTAAGAAGCATTAGAACTCTATTGCTACGATACCTAGACATCTGCAAACGCTGTTTCCTAGCAGGGAAGTGTCACCTTTACATTCTTTTTAAGTGCAGACGAGATATACATAACCAATCACAAAGAATATTACATCATATCATGAAGCATAGGAATGAGATGCGATATCTCGTTTTAGGAAGCATTAGAACTCTATTGCTTCGATACGTAGACATCTGCCAACGCTATTTCCTAGCAAGGAAGTGTCGCATTTACATTCATTTGAAGTGTATGCGAAGTATACAAGACATTTCGCAATGAATATTACATCTTATCATGAAACATAGAAATGACATGCGATATTACGTTTTAAGAAGCATTAGAACTCTATTGCTTCGATACGTAGACATCTGCAAACGCTATTCCCTAGCATGGAAGTGTCGCGCTTACATTCATTTGAAGTGAATTCGAGGTATACATAACGTTGCACAATGAATATTATATATTATCATGAAACATAGAAATGAAATGCGATATCGCGATTTAAGATGCATTAGAAATTTATTGCTTCGATACGTAGATATCTGCAAGCGCTATTTCCTAGCAAGGAAGTGTCGCATATACATTCATTTGAAGTGAATACGAGGAACACACGAAGCTTCGCAATGAATATTATATCTCATCATGAAGCATAGAAATGTAATACGATTTCGCGTTTTATAAGCATCTGCAAACGCTATTTCCTAGCAAGGAAGTGTCGCATTTATATTCTTTTGAAGTGAATGCGAGGTATACATAACATTGCAGAATGAATATTATATCTTATCATGAAACATAGAAATGAGATGCGATTTCGCGATTGAAGAAGCATTAGAACTCTCCTGCTTCGATACGGAGATACCTGCAAGCGCTATTTCCTAGCGAGGAAGTGTCCCATTTACATTCACTTGAAGTGTATGCGATGTATAAGCGACACTTCGCAATGAATATTATATCTTATCATGAAACATAGAAATGAGATGCGATATCGTGTTTTAAGAAGTGTTAGAACACACATTCTGCGATACGTAGACATCTGCAAACGCTATTTCCTAGAGAGGAAGGGTCGCATTTACATTCTTTTGAAGTAAATACGAAGAATACATGACACTTCGCAATGAACATTACATCTAATCATGAAAAATAGAAATGAGATGCGATATCGCGTTTTGAGAAGTATTAGAACACTAATGCTACGATACGTAGACATCTACAAACGCTATTTCCTAGCAAGGAAGTGTCGCATTTACATTCATTTGAAGTGTATGCGAGGTATACACAACAGTCCACAATGAATATTATATCTTATCATGAAGCATAGGAATGCGATGCGATATCGCGATTTAAGAAGCTCTACAACTCTATTGCTTCGATACGTAGACACATGCAAACGCTATTTCCTAGCAAGGAGGTGTCGCACTTACATTCTTTTGAAGTGAACACGAGGTATATGAAATACTAAACAATGAATATTACATCTTATCCTAAAGCATAGAAATGAGATGCGATATCGCGATTTAAAAAGCATTAGAAATCTATTGCTACGATACCTAGCCATCTGCAAACGCTATTTCCTAGCAAGGAAGTGTCGCATTTACATTCATTTGAAGTGAATACGCGGTATACATGACACTTCGCGATGAATATTATATCTTATCATGAAACATAGAAATGAGATGCGGTATAGCGTCTTGAGAAGCTTTAGAACCCTATTGCTTCGATACGTAGACATCTGCAAACGCTACTTCCTAGCAAGGATGTGTCGCATTTACGTTCTTCTGAAGTGAATACAAAGTATACATGTCACTTCGCAATGAATATTATATCCAATCATGAAACATAGAAATGAGATGCGTTACCTCGTTTTAAGAAGCATTAGAACTCTATTGCTTCGATACGGTGACATCTGCAAACGCCATTGTCTAGAACGGAAGTGTCGCATTTACATTCTATTGAAGTGAATGCGAGGTATACATAACACTTCACAATGAATATTATATCTTATCATGAAACATAGAAATGAGATGCAATATCGCGATTTAAGATGCATTAGAAACCTATTGCTACGATACGTAGACATCTGCAAACGCTATTTCCTAGAGAGGAAGTGTCGCATTTACATTCTTTTGAAGTAAATACGAAGAATACATGACACTTCGCAATGAACATTACATCTAATCATGAAACATAGAAATGAGATGCGATATCGCGTTTTGAGAAGTATTAGAACACTAATGCTACGATACGTAGACATCTACAAACGCTATTTCCTAGCAAGGAGGTGTCGCACTTACATTCTTTTGAAGCGAACACGAGGTATATGAAATACTAAACAATGAATATTACATCTTATCCTAAAGCATAGAAATGAGATGCGATATCGCGATTTAAAAAGCATTAGAAATCTATTGCTACGATACCTAGCCATCTGCAAACGCTATTTCCTAGCAAGGAAGTTTCGCATTTACATTCATTTGAAGTGAATACGAGGTATACATGACACTTCGCGATGAATATTATATCTTATCATGAAACATAGAAATGAGATGCGATATAGCGTCTTGAGAAGCATTAGAACCCTATTGCTTCGATACGTAGACATCTGCAAACGCTACTTCCTAGCAAGGAAGTGTCGCATTTACGTTCTTCTGAAGTGAATACAAAGTATACATGTCACTTCGCAATGAATATTACATCTTATCATGAAACTTAGCAATGAGATGCGATATCGCGTTTTAAGAAGCATTAGAACACTCTTTCTGCGATACGTAGACATCTGCAAACGCTATTTCCTAGCAATGAAGTGTCGCATTTACATTCAATTGAAGTGAATACGAGGTATACATGACACTTCGCAATGAATATTATCTCTCATCATGAAACACAGAAGTCAGATGCGATATCACGTTTTAAGAAGCATTAGAACTCTATTGCTTCGATACGTGGACATCTGCAAACACTAATTCCTAGCAAGGAATTGTCGCATCTCCATTCTTTTGAAGTAAATACAGGGTATAAATGACACTTCGCCATGAATATTATATCTTGTCATGAGACATAGAAGTGATACGATACGTAGACATCTGCAAACGCTATTTCCCAGAAAGGAAGTGTCGGATTTACATTCATTTGAAGTGAATACGAGGTATACATGACAATTCGCAATGAATATTATATTTCATCATGAACCATAGAAATGTGATGCGGAGTCTCGTTTTAATAAGCATTAGTACCCTATTGTTTCTATGCGTAGACATCTGGAAACGCTATTTTCTAGCAAGGAATTGTCGCATTTACATTCTTTTGAAGTGAATACGAGGTATACATAACACTCCACATTGAATGTCATATCTCATCATGAAACATAGAAATGAGATGCGATATCGCGATTTAGAAGGCATTAGAAATCTATTGCTACTATACGTAGACATCTGCAAACGCTATTTAATATCAAGGAAGTGTTGCTCTTACATCCTGTTGAAGTGAATACGAGGTATACATGACAATTCGCAATGAATATTACATCTTATCATGGAACATAGAAATGAGGAGCGATATCGCGTTTTAAGAAGCATTAGATACCTATTGCTACGATACGTAGACATCTGCAAACGCTATTTCCTAGCAAGGAAGTGTCGCATTTACATTCAATTGAAGTGTATGCGAGATATAAGTGGCACATCGCAATGATTATTTTACCTTACCATGAAACATAGAAATGAGATGCGATATTGCGTTTTATGAAACATTAGAACTCTATTGCTACGATACGTAGGCATCTGAAAGCGTTATTTCCTAGCCAGGAAGTGTCGCATTTACATTCTTTTGAAGTGAATACGAGGTATACATGACACTTCGCAATGAATATTATCTCTCATCATGAAACACAGAAGTCAGATGCGATATCACGTTTTAAGAAGCATTAGAACTCTATTGCTTCGATACGGAGACATATGCAAACGCTATTTCCTGGCAAGGAAGTCTCGCATTTACATTCTTTTGAAGTGAATACGAGGTATACATGACACTTCGCAATGAATATTGTATCTTATCATGAAACATAGAAGTGAGATGCGATATCGCGATTTAGGAAGCATTAGAACTCTATTGCTACGATACGTAGACATCTGCAAACGCAATTTCCTAGCATGGAAGTGTCCTACTTACATTCCTTTGAAGTGAATACGAGGTATACATGACACTTCGCAATGAATATTATATCTTATCATGAAACATAGAAATGAGATGCGATATCGCGTTTTAAGAAGCATTAGAACCCTGTTGCTACGATTCGCAGATATCAGCAGACGCTATTTCCTAGCAAGGAAGTGTCGCATTTACATTCGTTTGAAGTGTATGCGAGGAATACGTGAAACTTCGCAATGAATATTATATCTTATCATCAAGCATAGAAATGTGATGTGATATCGCGTTTTAAGAAGCATTAGAACCCTATTGCTACGATACGTAGACATCTGCAGACGCTATTTCATAGCAAGGACGTGTCGCAATTACATTCTATTGAATTGAATGCGAGGTATAAGTGTTACTTCGCAATGAATACTATATCTTATCATGAAACATAGAAACGAGATGCGATATCCCGTTTCACGAAGCATTAGAAATCTATTGCTTCGATACGTAGACATCTGTAAACGCTATTTCCTAGCAAGGAAGTGTCGCATTTACATTCATTTGAAGTGAAGACGAGGAATACATGACACTTCGCAATGCATATTATATCTTATCATGAAACATAGAAATGTGATGTAATATCGCGTTTTAAGAAGCATTAGAACTCTATTGCTACGATACGTAGACATCTGCAAACGCTATTTCCTAGCAAGGAAGTGTCGCATTTACATTCTTTTGAAGTGAATGCGAGGTATACATAACATTGCAGAATGAATATTATATCTTATCATGAAACATAGAAATGGGATGCGATTTCGCGATTGAAGAAGCATTAGAACTCTCCTGCTTCGATACGGAGATACCTGCAAGCGCTATTTCCTAGCGAGGAAGTGTCGCATTTACATTCACTTGAAGTGTATGCGATGTATAAGCGACACTTCGCAATGAATATTATATCTTATCATGAAACATAGAAATGAGATGCGATATCGTGTTTTAAGAAGTGTTAGAACACACATTCTGCTATACGTAGACATCTGCAAACGCTATTTCCTAGAGAGGAAGGGCCGCATTTACATTCTTTTGAAGTAAATACGAAGAATACATGACACTTCGCAATGAACATTACATCTAATCATGAAAAATAGAAATGAGATGCGATATCGCGTTTTGAGAAGTATTAGAACACTAATGCTACGATACGTAGACATCTACAAACGCTATTTCCTAGCAAGGAAGTGTCGCATTTACATTCATTTGAAGTGTATGCGAGGTATACACAACAGTCCACAATGAACATTATATCTTATCATGAAGCATAGGAATGCGATGCGATATCGCGATTTAAGAAGCTCTACAACTCTATTGCTTCGATACGTAGACACATGCAAACGCTATTTCCTAGCAAGGAGGTGTCGCACTTACATTCTTTTGAAGTGAACACGAGGTATATGAAATACTAAACAATGAATATTACATCTTATCCTAAAGCATAGAAATGAGATGCGATATCGCGATTTAAAAAGCATTAGAAATCTATTGCTACGATACCTAGCCATCTGCAAACGCTATTTCCTAGCAAGGAAGTGTCGCATTTACATTCATTTGAAGTGAATACGCGGTATACATGTTACTTCGCGATGAATATTATATCTTATCATGAAACATAGAAATGAGATGCGATATAGCGTCTTGAGAAGCTTTAGAACCCTATTGCTTCGATACGTAGACATCTGCAAACGCTACTTCCTAGCAAGGATGTGTCGCATTTACGTTCTTCTGAAGTGAATACAAAGTATACATGTCACTTCGCAATGAATATTATATCCAATCATGAAACATAGAAATGAGATGCGTTACCTCGTTTTAAGAAGCATTAGAACACTCTTTCTGCGATACGTAGACATCTGCAAACGCTATTCCCTAGCAATGAAGTGTCGCATTTACATTCAATTGAAGTGAATACGAGGTATACATGACACTTCGCAATGAATATTATATTTCATCATGAACCATAGAAATGTGATGCGGAGTCTCGTTTTAATAAGCATTAGTACCCTATTGTTTCTATGCGTAGACATCTGGAAACGCTATTTTCTAGCAAGGAATTGTCGCATTTACATTCTTTTGAAGTGAATACGAGGTATACATAACACTCCACATTGAATGTCATATCTCATCATGAAACATAGAAATGAGATGCGATATCGCGATTTAGAAGGCATTAGAAATCTATTGCTACTATACGTAGACATCTGCAAACGCTATTTAATATCAAGGAAGTGTTGCTCTTACATCCTTTTGAAGTGAATACGAGGTATACATGACAATTCGCAATGAATATTACATCTTATCATGGAACATAGAAATGAGGAGCGATATCGCGTTTTAAGAAGCATTAGATACCTATTGCTACGATACGTAGACATCTGCAAACGCTATTTCCTAGCAAGGAAGTGTCGCATTTACATTCAATTGAAGTGTATGCGAGATATAAGTGGCACATCGCAATGATTATTTTACCTTACCATGAAACATAGAAATGAGATGCGATATTGCGTTTTATGAAACATTAGAACTCTATTGCTACGATACGTAGGCATCTGAAAGCGTTATTTCCTAGCCAGGAAGTGTCGCATTTACATTCTTTTGAAGTGAATACGAGGTATACAAGGCACTTCGCAATGAATATTATCTCTCATCATGAAACACAGAAGTCAGATGCGATATCACGTTTTAAGAAGCATTAGAACTCTATTGCTTCGATACGGAGTCATATGCAAACGCTATTTCCTGGCAAGGAAGTCTCGCATTTACATTCTTTTGAAGTGAATACGAGGTATACATGACACTTCGCAATGAATATTGTATCTTATCGTGAAACATAGAAGTGAGATGCGATATCGCGATTTAGGAAGCATTAGAACTCTATTGCTACGATACGTAGACATCTGCAGACGCTATTTCATAGCAAGGACGTGTCGCATTTACATTCTTTTGAATTGAATAAGAGGTATAAGTGTTACTTCGCAATGAATACTATATCTTATCATGAAACATAGAAACGAGATGCGATATCCTGTTTCACGAAGCATTAGAACACTATTGCTTCGATACGTAGACATCTGTAAAGGCTATTTCCTAGCAAGGAAGTGTCGCGTTTACATTCATTTGAAGTGAAGACGAGGAATACATGACACTTCGCAATGCATATTATATCTTATCATGAAGCATAGAAATGTGATGTAATATCGCGTTTTAAGAAGCATTAGAACTCTATTGCTACAATACGTAGACATCTGCAAACGCTATTTCCTAGCAAGGAAGTGTCGCATTTACATTCTTCTGAAGTGAATACAAGGTATACATGACACTTCGCTATTAATATTAGTTCTTATCATGAAACATAGAAATGAGATGCGATATCTCGTTTTAAGAAGCATTATAACTCGCTTGCTTCGATACGTAGTCATCTGCAATCGCTATTTCCTAGCAAGGAAGTGTCGCATTTACATTCATTTGAAGTGTATGCGGGGTATACATAACACTTCGCAATGAACATTATATGTTATCGTGGAACATAGAAATGAGATGCGATATCTCGTTTTAAGAAGCATTATAACAAGCTTGCTACGATACGTAGACATCTGCAAACGCTATTTCCAAATAAGGAAGTGTCGTGTTTACATTCATTTGAAGCGAATACGAGGAATACATGAAACTTCGCAATGAATATTATTTGTTATCATGAAACATAGAAATGAGATGCGACATCTTGTTTTAAGAAGCATTACAACACGCTGGCTACGATACGTAGACATCTGCAAACGCTATTTCCAAGCAAGGAAGTGTCGCATTTACATTATTTTGAAGTGAATACGACGTATGCATAACACTGCACAATGAATATTATATCTTATCATGAAACATAGAAATGAGGTGCGATATCGCGATTTAAGAAGCATTAGAACTCCCTCGCTTCGATACGTAGGCATCTGCAAACGCTGTTTTCTAGCAAGGAAGTGTCACATTCACATTCATTTGAAGTGTATGCGAGGTACACATGACACTACGCAATGAGTATTATATC
Organism: Xylocopa sonorina; assembly: GCF_050948175.1. Classification (NCBI taxonomy): domain Eukaryota; kingdom Metazoa; phylum Arthropoda; class Insecta; order Hymenoptera; family Apidae; genus Xylocopa; species Xylocopa sonorina. The sequence goes on from NW_027490120.1 coordinate 1,670,175, forward strand.
TTATAATGAAAAATAGAAATGAGATGCGATATCGCGTTTTGAGAAGCATTAGAACTCTATTGCTACGATACGTAGACACCTGTAAACGTAATTTCCTAGAAAGGAAGTGTCGCATTTACATTCATTTGACGTATGGAGGAGGAATACGTAACGCTTCGCAATGAATATTATATCTTATCATGAAACGTTGAAATGAGATGCGATACCGCGATTTAAGATGCACTAGAATTCTATTGCTTCGGTACGTAGGCATCTGCAAACGCTCCTTCCTAGCAAGGAGGTCTCGCACTTACATTCTTTTGATGTGAATACGGGGTACATATGACACTTTGCAATTAATATTATATCTTATCATGAAACATAGAAATGAGATGCGACATCTCGTTTTAAGAAGCATTAGAACACTATTGCTTCGATACGTAGATATCTGCAAACGCTATTTCCTATCAAGGAAGTGTCGCATTTACATTGCTTTGAAGTTAATAGGAGGTATACAAGACACTTCGCAATGAATATTATATCCTATCATGAAACATAGAAGTGATATGCGATATCAAGTTTTAAGTAGCATTTGCACTCTATTGCTTCGATACGTAGACATCTGGAGACGCTATTTCATAGGAAGGAAATGTCGCATTTACATTCCTTTGACGTGAATACGAGGTGTACATGACACTTCGCAATGAATATTACATCTTATCATGAAACATAGGAATGAGATGCGATAACTCGTATTAAGAAGCATTAGAACTCTATTGCTTCGATACCTAGACATCTGCCATCGCTATATCCTAGCAACGAAGTGTCGCATTTACATTCATTTGAAGTGTATGCCAGGTATACATGACACTTCGCAATTAATATTATATCTTATCATGAAACATAGAAATGAGATGAGGTATCTCGTTTTAAGAAGCATTAGAACTTTATTGCTTCGATATATTGACTTCTGCAAACGTTATTTCCTGGCAAGGAAGTGTCGCATTTACATTCATTTGAAGTGTAGACGAGGAATACATATCACTTCGCAATGTATATTATCTGTTATCATGAATCATAGAAGTGAGATGCGATATCACGTTTTAAGAAGCATTGGAACTCCCTTGCTTTCGATATGTAGACATCTGCAAACGCTACTTCCTAGCAATGAAGTGTCGCATTTACATTCATTTGAATTGAATACGAGGTATACATAACACTGCACAATGAATATTATATCTTATCATGAAACATAGAAATGAGATGCAATATCGCGATTTAAGATGCATTAGAATTCTATTGCTTCGATATGTAGACATCTGCAAACGCTACTTCCTAGTAAGGAAGTGTCGCATTTACATTCTTCTGAAGTGAATACGAGGTATACATGACAATTCGCAATGAATATTATATCTTGTCATGATGCATTGAAATGAGATGCGATATCCCGATTTAAGAAGCACAAAACTCTACTTCTTCGGTACGTAGACATCTGGAATCGTAATTTTCTGGAAAGGAAGTGTCGCATTTACATTCATTTGACGTGTAGACGAGGAATACATAACACTTCGCAATGAATATTATATCTTGTCATGAGACATAGAAATGAGATGCGATATGGCGTTATAAGATGCATTAGAACTCTACTGCTACGATACGTAGACATCTGCAAACGCTACTTCCTAGCAAGGAAGTGTCGCATTTACATTCTTTTGAAGTTAATACGAGGTATACATAACACTACACGATGAATATTATATCTTATCGTGAAACATAGAAATGAGATGCGATATCCCGTTTTAAGAAAAATTTGAACTCTATTGCTTCCCTACGAAGACATCTGCAAACGCTATATCCTAGCAAGGAAGTGTCGCATTTACATTCGTTTGAAGCGTATGCGAGGTATACATGAAACTTCAAAATGAATATTACATCTTATCATGAAACATAGAGATGAGATGCGATATCGCGTATTAAAAAGCATAAGAACTCTATTGCTACAATACGTAGATATCTGCAGACGCTATTTCCTAGCAAGGAAGTGTCGCATTTACATTCATTTGAAGTGTGGACGAGATATACATAACACTGTACAATGAATATTATATCTTATCATGAAATGTAGAAGAGAGATGCGATACCGCAATTTAAGAAGCACTAGGACTCTATTGCTTCGATACGTAGACATCTGCAAACTCTATTTCCTAGCTAGGAAGTGTAGCATTTACATTCTTTTGAAGTGAATACGAAGTATACATGACATTTCACAATGAATATTATATCATATCATGAAACATAGTAATTAGATGCGATATTTGGTTTAAGAAGCATTAGAACTCTACTGCATCGATACGTAGACATCTGCCAACGCTATTTCCTAGCAAGGAAGTGTCGCATCTACATTCATTTGAACTGTATTGCAGGTATACATGACACTTCGTAATGAATATTATATCCTATCATGAAGCATAGAAATGAGATGCGATATCGCGTTCTAAGAAGCACTAGAACTCTGTTGCTGCGGTACGTAGACATCTGCAAACGCTATTTCCTAGCAAGGAAGTGTCGCATTTACATTCTATTGGGGTGAATACGATGTAGAGATAACACTGCACAATGACCATTATATCTTAAAGTGAATCATAGAAATGTGATGAGGTATCGTGATTTAAGAAGCATTAGAACTCTACTGCTTCGATACGGAGACATCTGCAAACGCTATTTTCTAGCAAGGAAGTGTTGCATTTACATTCTTGTGAAGTGAATACGAGGTATACATGGCACTTCGCAAAGAATATTATATCTTATCGTGAAACATAGAAATGAGATGCGATATCCCGTTTTAAGAAGCATTAGAACTCTATTCCTTCCACACGTAGACATCTACAAAAGCTATTTTCTAGATGGGATGTGTCGCAGTTATATTCATTTGAAGTGTAGGCGAGGAATACATAACACTTCGCAATGAATATTATATCTTATCATGAAAAACAGAAATGAGATGCGATATCGCGTTTTAAGAAGCATCAGAACACTATTGCTCCGATACGTAGAAATCTGCAAACGCTACTTCCTAGCAAGGAAGTGTCGTATTTACATTCTTTTGAAGTGAATACGGGGTATACATAACACTGCAAAGTGAATATTATATCTTATCATGAAACATAGAAATGAGATGCGATATGACGATTTAAGAAGCATTAGAGCTCTATTGCTTCGATACCTAGACATCTGCCATCGCTATATCCTAGCAACGAAGTGTCGCATTTACATTCATTTGAAGTGTATGCCAGGTATACATGACACTTCGCAATGAATATTATATCTTATAATGAAACATAGAAATGAGTTGCGATATCGCGTATTAAGTAGCATTAGAACTCTATTGCTACGATACGTAGGTATCTGCAGACGCTATTTCCTAGCAAGGAAGTGTCGCATTTACATTCTTTTGAAGTGAATACGAAGTGTACATAACACTCCACAATGAATATTATATCTTATCATGAAACATAGAAACGAAATGCGATATCGCGTTTTGAGAAGCATTGGAACTCTACTGCTACGATACGTTGACATCTGCAGACGCTATTTCCTAACATGGAAGTGTCGCATTTACATTCATTTGAAGTGTATGCGAGGAAAAAGAGACATTTCGCAATGAATTTTATATGTTTTCATGAAACATATAAATGAAATGCAATATCGCGTTATACGAAACATTAGAACTCTATTGCTACGATACGTAGGCTTCTGCAAACGCTATTGCCTAGATAGGAAATGTCGCATTTACATTCTTTTGAAGTGAATACGAGGTATACATGACACTTCGCAGTGAATATTATATCTTGTCATGAGACATAGGAATGAGGTGCGATATCGCGTTTTGAGAAGCATTAGAACTCTAATGCTACGATACGTAGACACCTGCAAACGCTATTTCCTAGCAAGGAAGGGTTGCATTTACATTCATCTGAAGTGTAGACGAGATATTCATAGCATTGCACAATGAATATTATATCTTATCATGAAACGTTGAATTGAGGTGCGATATCGCGATTTAACAAGCTTTAGAACTCTATTGCTTCGATACGTAGACAGCTGCAAACGCTATTTCCTAGCAAGGGAGTGTCGCATTTACATTCTATTGAAGTGAATACGGGGTATACATAACACTCCACAATGAATATTATACCTTATCACGAAACATAGGAATGAGATGCGATGTCGCGATTTAAGAAGCATTAGAACTCCATTGCTTCGATACGGAGACATCTGCAAACGACATTCCCTAGCAAGGAAGTGTCGCATTTACATTCAATTTAAGTGAATACTAGGAATACATGACACTTCGCTATGAATATTATATCTTATCATGACACATAGAAATGAGTTGTGATATTTCGTTTTAAGAAGGACTAGAGCTCTATTGCTTCGTTAGGCAGACATCTGGAAACGCATTTCATATGTAGGATCTGTGGCATTTACAGTCTTTTGTAGTGTAGACGAAGTATACATAAATGTTCGTAACGAATATCATGTCTTATCATGAAACAGGAATGAGATGCGGATATCGCTTTTTAAGAAGCATTAGAACTCTATTGCTTCGATACGTAGAGATTTGGAAACGCATTTCCTAGCAAGGAAGTGTGGCATTTACATTCTTTTGTAGTGTATACGAGATATACATAACACTTGGCAATGAATATTATATCATATCATGAAACACAGAAATGGGAAGTGATATCGCGCTTTAAAAAACATTAGAACACTGTTGCTTCGATAAGTAGACATCTGGAAACGCATTTCCTAGCAAGGAAGTGTGGCATATACATTTTTTTGAAGTGAATACGAGGTATACATGAAACTTCGCAATGAATATTATATCTTATAGTGAAACATTGAAATGAGATGCGACATTCCGTTTTAAGAAGCACTAGAACTTTACTGCTTCGATACGTAGAGATCTGCAAACGCTATTTCCTAGCAAGGAAGTATCCCATTTACAGTCTTTTTATGTGAATACGATGTATACATGACACTTCGCAATTAATATTATATCTTAACATTAAACATAGAAATGAGATGCGGTATCCTGTTTTAAGAAGCATCAGCACTCTATTGCTTCGATACGTAGACATCTGGAGACGCTATTTCCAAGGATGGAAATGTCGCATTTACATTCATTTGAAGTGTGGACGGGGAATACATAACACTTCGCATTGAATATTATATCCTATCATGAAACATAGAAATGTGATGCGATATCTCGTTTTAAGAAGCATTAGTACACTATTGCTTCGATACGTAGACATCTGCAATCGCTTTTTCCTAGCAAGGAAGTGTCGCATTTACATTCATTTGAACTGTATGCGAGGTATACATAACACTTCGTAATGAATATTATATCTTATCATGAAACATAGAAACGAGATGCGATATCGCATTTTAAGAATCATTAGAACTCTATTGCTTCGATACGTAGACATCAGAAAACGTTATATCCAAGCAAGGAAGTGTTGCATTTACATTCTTTTGAAGTGAATACGAGGTATACATGACACTTCGCAATGAATACTATATCTTTTCATTAAACATAGAAATGAGATGCGATATCCCGTTTTAAGAAGCACTAGAACTCTACTTCTTCGATACGTAGACATCTGCAAACGCTATTTCCTAGCAAGGAAGTGTCGCATTTACACTCATTTGAAGTGAATATGAGGTATACATGAGACTTGCAATTAATATTATATCTTATCATGAAACATAGAAGTGAGATGCGATATCACGTTTTAAGAAGCATTAGAACTCTATTGCTACGATACGTAGACATCTGCAAACGCTATTTCCTAGCAAGGAAGTGTCGCATTTACATTCATTTGATGTGTATGCGAGGTACACATGACAATTCGCAATGAATATTATATCATAACATGTAACATAGAAATGGGATGCGATATCGCGTTTCAAGAAGCGTTAGAACTCTATTGCTTCGATACGTAGCCATCTGGAGACTCTATTTCCTAGAAAGGAAGTGTCGCATTTACATTCTTTTAAAGTGAATACGAGGTACACATGATACTTCGCAAGGAATATTATATTTTATCATGGAACATAGGAATGCGATGCGATATCGCTTTTTAAGAATCATTAGAACTCTATTGCCACGACACGTTGACATGTGTAAACGCTATTACCTAGCAAGGAAGTGTCGCTCTTACATTCTTTTGAAGTGAATATGAGGTATATATGACACTTCGCAATGAATTTTATATCTTATCATGAAACATAGAAATGAGATGCGATATCTCGTTCTAAGAAGCATCAGAACACTATTGCTACGATACGTAGACATCTGCAAATGATATATGCTAGCAAGGATGTGTCGAATTTACATTCTTTTGAAGCGAATACGAAGTATACATAACACTCCACAATGAATATTATATGTTATCATGAAACATAGAAATGAGGATCGATTTTGCGTTTTAAGAAGCATTAGAATTCCTTTGCTACGATTCGTAGGCATCTGCAGACGCTATTTCCTTGCAAGGAAGTTTCGCATTTACATTCCTTTGAAGTGAATACGAGGTACTCATAACACTCCACAATGAATATTATATGTTATCATGAAACATAGATATGAGATGCGATATCGCGTTTTAAGAAGCATTAGAACTCTATTGCTTCGATACGTAGACATCTGCAAACTCTATTTCCTAGCAAGGTAGTGTCGCATTTACATCCTTTTGAAGTGAATACGATGTATACATGACAATTCGCAATGAATTTTACATCCTATCATGAAACATAGAAATGAGATGCGATATCGCGTTTTGAGAAGCATTAGAACACTAATGATACGAATCGTAGACATCTGCAAACGCTATTTCCTAGCAAGGAAGTGTAGCATTTACATTCATTTGAAGTGTATGCGAGGTATACAAGACACTTCTCAATGAATATTACATCTTATCATGAAACATAGAAATGAGATGCTACTCTATTGCTACATACGTACACATCTGCAAATGCTATTTAATAGCAAGGAAGTGTCGCATTTACATTCGTTTGATGTGAATACGATATATACATGACACTGCGCAATGAATATTATATCTTATCATGAAACATAGAATTGAGATGCGATATCGTCATTTAAAAAGCATTAGAACCCTATTGCTGCGATACGTAGACATCTGCAAATGCTATTTAATATCAAGGAAGTGTTGCTCTTACATTCTTTTGAAGTGAATACGAGGTATACCTGACACCTCGCAATGAATATTACATCTTATCATGAAAAATAGAAATGAGATGCATAATCGCGATTAAAGATGCATTAGAACTCTATTGCTTCGATACGTAGACATCTGCAAGCGCTACTTCCCAACAAGGAAGTGTCGCATTTACGTTCTTCTGAAGTGAATACGAATTATACATGACACTCCACAGTGAATATTACATTTTATTATGAAACATAGAAATGAGATGCGATATCGCGGTTTAAGATGCATTAGAAATCTATTTCTTCGATACGTAGACATCGGCAAACGCTACTTCCTAGCAAGGAAGTGTCGCATTTACAGTCTTCTGAAGTGAATACGAAGTATACATGACAATTCGCAATGAATATTATATCTTAACACGAAACATAGAAGTGGGATGCGATATCGCGTTTTGAGAAGCACTAGAACAATATTGCTACGATACGTAGACATCTGCTAACGCTATTTCCTAGGAAGGAAGTCACGCATTTACATTCTTTTGAAGTGAATACGAGGTACACATGACACTTCGCGATGAATATTATATCTTATCATGAAACATAGAAATGAGATGCGATATCGCGTCTTGAGAAGCATTAGAACCCTATTGCTTCGATACGTAGACATCTGCAAACGCTACTTCCTAGCAAGGAAGAGTCGCATTTACGTTCTTTTGAAGCGAATACGAAGTATACATGTCACTTCGCATTGAATATTATATCTTATCATGAAACATAGATATGAGATGTGATATCGCGATTTAAGATGCATTAGAACACTATTGCATCAATACGTAGACATCTACAAACCCTACTTCCTAGCAAGGATGTGTCGCATTTACATTCTTTTGAAGTGAATACGAAGTATACATGACACTACGTAATGAATATTATATCTTATCCTAAAACATAGAAATGGGTTGCGATATCGCGTTTTATGAAGCATTAGAACTCTATTGCTACGATACGTAGACATCTGCAGTCGCTATTTCCTAGCAAGGAATTGTCGCATTTACATTCTTTTGAAGTGAATACGAGGTACACATGACACTTCGCAATGAATATTACATCTTATCATGGAACATAGAAATGAGATGCGATATCTCGTTTTAAGAAGCATTAGAACTCTATTGCTTCGATACGGAGTCATCTGCAAACGCCATTTTCTAGAAAGGAAGTGTCGCATTTACATTCTTTTGAAGTGAATGCGAGGTATACATAACACTTCACAATGAATATTATATCTTATCATGAAAAATAGAAATGTGATGCAATATCGCGATTAAAGATGCATTAGAACTCTATTGCTTCGATACGTAGACATCTGCAAACGCTACTTCCCAGCAAGGAAGTGTCGCATTTACGTTCTTCTGAAGTGAATACGAAGTATACATGACACTCCACAATGAATATTACATCTTATTATGAAACATAGAAATGAGATGCGATATCGCGATTTAAGACGCATTAGAAATCTATTGCTTCGATACGTAGACTTCTGCAAACGCTACTTCCTAGCAAGGAAGTGTCGTATTTACATTCTTTTGAAATGAATACGAGGTATACATGTAACTTCGCAATGAATATTATATCTGATCATGAAACATATAAATGAGATGCGATATCGCGTTTTGAGAAGCATTAGAACTCTATTGCTATTATACGTATACTTCTGCAAGCGGCATTTCCTAGCTAGGAAGTGTCGCATTTACATTCTTTGGAAGTGAATACGAGGTATACATGACAATTCGCAATGAATATTATATCTTATCATGAAACATAGAAATGAGATGCGATATCGCGTTTTAAGAAGCATTAGAACTCTGTAGCTTCGATACGTAGACATCTGCGAACGCTATTTCCTAGCAAGGAAGTGTTGCATTTACTTTCTTTTTTAGTTTATGCGAGATATAAGTGACACTTCGCAATGAATATTATATCTTATCGCGAAACATAGAAATGAGATTCGACATCTCGTTTTAAGAAGCATTAGAGCTCTATTGCTTCGATACGTAGACATCTGCGAACGCTATTTACTAGCAAGGAAGTGTCGCATTTACTTCCTTTTTTAGTTTATGCGAGATATAAGTGACACTTCGCAATGAATATTATATCGTATCATGAAATATAGAAATGAGATGCGATTTCGCGTTTTAAGAAGCATTAGAACTCTGTAGCTTGGATACGTAGACATCTGCAAACGCTATTTCCTAGCAATGAAGTGCCGCATTTACATACATTTGAAGTGTACGCGAGGTATAAGTGACACTTCGCAATGATTATTTTATCTTACCATGAAACATAGAAATGAGATGCGATATTACGTTTTAAGAAGCATTAGAACTCTATTGTTTCGATACGTAGACATCTGAAAACGTAATTTCCTAGAAAGGAAGTGTCGCATTTACATTCATTTGAAGTGTAGACGAGATATACATAAAACCTCGCAATGAATATTATATCTTATCATGAGACATAGTATTGAAATACGATATCGGGTTTTAAGAAGCACTAGAACTCTATTGCTACGATACGCAGACATCTGCAAACGCTAGTTCCTAGCAAGGAAGTGTAGCATTTACATTCTTTTGAAGTGAATACAAGGTATACATGACACTTCGCAGTGCATATTATATCTTATCATGAAACATAGAAATGGGATGCGATATCGCGATTTAAGAAGCATTAGAACTCTAATGCTTCGATACGTAGACATCTGGAAAAGCTATTTCCTAGCACGGAAGTGTCGCATTTACATTCTTTTTAAGTGTAGACGAGATATACATAACCCTCCTCAATGAATATTATATCTTATCATGAAACATAGAAATGAGATGCGATATCGTGTTTTGAGAAGCATTAGAACTCTATTGCTTCGATACGTAGAGATCTGCGATCGCCACTTCCTATCAAGGAAGTGCCGCATTTACATTCTTTTGAAGTGAATACGAGCTATACATGACACTTCGCAGTGGCTATTATATCTTATCATGAGACACATAAATGGGATGCGATAGCGCGTTTTGAGAAGCATCATAACTGTATTGCTACGATACGTAGACATCTGGAAACGCAATTTCCTAGCAAGGAAGTGTACCATTTACATTCTTCTGAAGTGAATACGTGGTATACCTAACACTCCACAATGAATATTATATCTTCTCATGAAGCTAAGCAATGTGGATCGATTTCGCGTTTTAAGAAACATTAGAACTCCTTTGCTACGATACGTAGACATCTGCAAACGCTTTTTCCTAGCAAGGAAGTGTCGCATTTACATTCCTTTGAAGTGAATACGAGGTATACACAACACTAAACAATGAATATTATCTGTTATCATGATACATGGAAATGAGGAGCGATTTCGCGTTTTAAGAAGCATTGGAATTCCTTCTGCTATGATTCTTAGACATCTGCAAACGCTATTTCCTAGCAAGGAAGTGTCGCATTTACATTCTTTTGAAGTGAATACGAGGTATACATGACATTTCGCAGTAAATTTTACATGTTATCATGAAACATATAAATGAAATGCGATATCGCGTTTTGCGAAACATTAGTACTCTATTGCTACGATACGTAGGCTTCTGCAAACGCTATTTCCTAGACAGGAAGTGTCGCATTTACATTCTTCTGAAGAGAATACGAAGTATACATGACACTTCGCAATGGATATTATATCTTATCATGAAACTTAGAAATGAGATGCGATATCGCGATTTAAAAAGCATTAGAACTCTACTGTTACGATACGTAGACATCTGCAAACGCCATTTAATAGCAAGGAAGAGTCGCATTTACATTCTTTTGAGGTGAATACGAGATACACATAACACTCCACAACGAATATTATACCTTATCACGAAACATAGAAATGTGATTCTATATGGCGATTTAAGAAGCATTGGGACTCTATTGCTTCGATACGTAGACATCTGCAAACGCTATTTCCTAGCAAGGAAGTGTCGCATTTACAATTTGTTGAAGTGAAAACGAGGTACACATAACACTCGACAATGAATATTATATCTTATCATGAAACATAGAAATGAGATGCGATATGACGATTTAAGAAACATTAGAACCCTATTGTTTCGTTACGTAGACATCTGCGAACGCTTTCACCTAGCAATGAAGTGTCGCATTTACATTCATTTAAAGTGTATGCGAGGAATAAGTGACACTTCGCAATGAACACTATATCTTATCATGAAACATAGAAGTGAGATGCGATATCGCGTTTTAAGAAGCATTAGATATCTATTGATCCGATACATAGACATCTGCAAACGCTACTACCTAGCCATGAAGTGTCGCATTTACAATCTTTTGAAGTGAATACGAGGTATACATGACACTCGGCAATGAATATTATAACTTATCATGAAACATAGGAATGGGATGCGATATCGCGTTTTATGAAGCGTTAGATCTCTATTGCTACGATACGTAGACATCTGCAAACGCTATTTCCTAGCAAGGAAGTGTCGCAGTACATATTATATCTTATCATGAAACATAGGAATGAGATGCGACGTCTAGTTTTAAGAAGCATTAGAACACTCTTGTTTCGATACGTTGACATCTGCAAACGCTATTTTCTAGCAAGGAAGTGTCGCATTTACATTTTTTTTAAGTGAATGCGAGGAATACATGACACTTCGCAATGAATATTATATCTTATCATGAAACATAGAAATGATATGCGATATCGCGTTTTAAGAAGCGTTAGAATTCTATTGCTACGATACGTAGACATCTGCAACCGCTATTTCCTAGCCAGGAAGTGTTGCACCTACATTCTTTCGAAGTGAATAGGAGGTATACATAAAACTCCACAATGAATATTATATATTACCATGAAACACAGAAATGAGATGCGATATGGCGATTTAAGAAGCATTAGAACCCTATTGCTTCGATACGTAGACATCTGCCAATGCTATTTCCTAGGAAGGAAGAGTCGCATTTACATTCATTTAAAGTGAATACGTGGCATACATAACACTCCACAATGAATATTATATCTTATCGTAAAATATAGAGATGAGATGCGATATCTCGGTTTAAGAAGCATTAGAACTCTGTTGCTTCGATACGTAGACATCTGCCATCGCTATATCCTAGCAAGGAAGTGTCGCAGTTACATTCATTTGAAGTGTATGCGAGGTATACATAACAGTGCACAATGAATATTATATCTTATCATGAAACACAGAAATGAGATGCGATATGGCGATTCAAGAAGCATTAGAACTCTAATGCTACGGTATGTAGACATCTGTAAACGCTATTTCCTAGCAAGGTAGTGTCGCATTTACATTCATTTGAAGTGTATGCGTGGTATACATGCCACTACGCAATGAATATTATATCTTATCATGAAACATAGAAATGAGACGCGATATCGCGTTTTAAGAAGCATTAGAACTCTATTGCTACGATACGGAGACATCTGCAAACGCTATTTCCTAGACAGGAAGTGTCGCATTTACATTCTTTTGAAGAGAATACGAAGTATACATGACACTTCGCAATGAATATTATATCTTATCATGAAACACAGAAATGAGATGCGATATGGCGATTTAAGAAGCATTAGAACTCTAATGCTACGGTATGTAGGCATCTGCAAACGCTATTTCCTAGCAAGGAAGTGTCGCATTTACATTCATTTGAAGTGTATGCGTGGTATACATGCCACTACGCAATGAATATTATATCTTATCATGAAACATAGAAATGAGACGCGATATCGCGTTTTAAGAAGCATTAGAACTCTATTGCTACGATACGGAGACATCTGCAAACGCTATTTCCTAGACAGGAAGTGTCGCATTTACATTCTTTTGAAGAGAATACGAAGTATACATGACACTTCGCAATGGATATTATATCTTATCATGAAACATAGAAATGAGATGCGATATCGCGATTTAAAAAGCATTAGAACTCTACTGTTACGATACGTAGACATCTGCAAACGCCATTTAATAGCAAGGAAGAGTCGCATTTACATTCTTTTGAGGTGAATACGAGATACACATAACACTCCACAACGAATATTATACCTTATCACGAAACATAGAAATGTGATTCTATATGGTGATTTAAGAAGCATTGGGACTCTATTGCTTCGATACGTAGACATCTGCAAACGCTATTTCCTAGCCAGGAAGTGTCGCATTTACAATTTTTTGAAGTGAAAACGAGGTACACATAACACTCGACAATGAATATTATATCTTATCATGAAACATAGAAATGAGATGCGATATGACGATTTAAGAAGCATTAGAACCCTATTGTTTCGTTACGTAGACATCTGCGAACGCTTTCACCTAGCAATGAAGTGTCGCATTTACATTCATTTAAAGTGTATGCGAGGAATAAGTGACACTTCGCAATGAACACTATATCTTATCATGAAACATAGAAGTGAGATGCGAAATCGCGTTTTAAGAAGCATTAGATCTCTATTGATCCGATACATAGACATCTGCAAACGCTACTACCTAGCCATGAAGTGTCGCATTTACAATCTTATGAAGTGAATACGAGGTATACATGACACTCGGCAATGAATATTATAACTTATCATGAAACATAGGAATGGGATGCGATATCGCGTTTTAAGAAGCGTTAGATCTCTACTGCTACGATACGTAGACAACAGCAAACGCTATTTCCTAGCAAGGAAGTGTCGCAGTACATATTATATCTTATCATGAAACATAGGAATGATATGCGATATCGCGTTTTAAGAAGCGTTAGAATTCTATTGCTACGATACGTAGACATCTGCAACCGCTATTTCCTAGCCAGGAAGTGTTGCACTTACATGCTTTTGAAGTGAATAGGAGGTATACATAAAACTCCACAATGAATATTATATATTACCATGAAACATTGAAATGAGATGCGATATGGCGATTTAAGAAGCATTAGAACCCTATTGCTTCGATACGTAGACATCTGCCAATGCTACTTCCTAGGAAGGAAGTGTCGCATTTACATTCATTTAAAGTGAATACGTGGCATACATAACACTCCACAATGAATATTATATCTTATCGTAAAATATAGAGATGAGATGCGATATCTCGGTTTAAGAAGCATTAGAACTCTGTTGCTTCGATACGTAGACATCTGCGAACGCTTTCACCTAGCAATGAAGTGTCGCATTTACATTCATTTAAAGTGTATGCGAGGAATAAGTGACACTTCGCAATGAACACTATATCTTATCATGAAACATAGAAGTGAGATGCGATATCGCGTTTTAAGAAACATTAGGACACTATTGCTTGGATATGTAGACATCTGCCATCGCTATTTCCTAGCAAGGAAGTGCCTCATTTACATTCATTTGAAGTGTATGAGAGGTATACAAGACACTTCGCAATGAATATTATATCTTATCATGAAACATAGTAATAAGATGCGATATCGCGTACTATGAAGGATTAGAACTCTATTGCTACGATACGTAGATATCAGCAGACGCTATTCCCTAGCAAGGAAGTGTGGCATTTACATCCTTTTGAAGTGTAGACGTGGTATTCATTGCACTTCCCAATGAATATTATATCTCATCATGAAACAAATAACTGATATGCGATATCGCGTCTTAAGGAGCATTAGAACCTTATAGCTTCGATACGTAGACATCTGGAAACGCATTCCCTACCAAGGATGTGTGGCATTTACACTATTTTGAAGTGTAGACGAGGTATATAGAACACTTCGCAATGCCTATTGTATCTTATCATGAAACATAGAACTGAGATGAGATATCACGTATGAAGAAGCATTACAATTCTTTTGCTTCGGTACGTAGATATCTGGAAACGCCATTTCCCAGCAAGGAAGTATGGCATTTGCATGTAGTGTAGACGATGTATACATAACATTTCGTAATGAATATTATACCTTATAATGAAACATAGAAATGAGATGCGATATCACGTTTTAAGAAGCATTAGAACTCTATTGCTCCAATACGTAGACATCTGAAATCGCATTTGCTAGCAGGGATGTGTGGCATTTACATTCATTTGAAGTGTATGCGAGGTATACATAACACTACGCAATGATTATTATATCTTATCCTGAAACATAGATATGAGATGCGATATCTTGCTCTAGGAAGCATTAGAGCTCTATTGCTTTGATACCTAGACATCTGGGAACGCTATTTCCTAGCAAGAAAGAGTGTCATTTACAGTCTTTTGAAGTGTAGACGAGATATGCTTAACACTTCCCAATGAATATAATATCGTATCATGAAACATGGAGCAGCGATTCGATACCGCGTTTTAAGAAGCATTAGAACTCTATTGCTTCGATACGTAGATATCTGGAAACGCATTTCCTATCAAGGATGTGTGGCACTTACATTCTTTTGATGTGTAGACGAGTTATACGTAACATTTCGCAACGAATATTATATTTTATCATGAAACATAGAAGTGGGATGCGATAGCGCGTTTTAAGAAGCATGAGAACTCTATTTCTACGATACGTAGATATCTGCAGACGCTATTTCCTATCAAGGATGTGTCGGATTTACAATCTTTTGAAGTGAATACAAGGTATACATAACACTCCACAATGAATATTATATCTTATCATGATTCATAGAAATGAGATGCGATATCGAGTTCTAAGAAGGATTAGAACACTAATGCTACGATACGTAGACATCTGCAAACGCTATTTCCTAGCAAGGAAGTGTCGCATTTACATTCTTTTCCAGTGAATACGAAGTATACATGACACTCCGCAATGAATATTATATCTTATCATAAAACATAGAAATGAGATGCGATATCGCGTTTTGAGAAGCATTAGAACTCTCTTGCTACGATACGTAGACATCTGCAAGCGCTATTTCCTAGGAAGGAAGTGTCGTATTTACATTCTTTTGAAGGGAATACGAGGTATACATGACACTCCGCAATGGATATTATATCTTATCATAAAACATAGAAATGAGATGCGATATGGCGATTTAAGAAGCATTAGAACTCTATTGCTACGACACGTAGACACCTGCAAACGCTATTTCCTAGCGAGAAAGTGTCGCAATTACATTCTTTTTAAGTGAATACGAGGTATCCATGACACTTCGCAATTAATATTATTTCTTATCATGAAACATAGAAATGAGATGCGGTGTCCCGTCTTAAGAAGCATTAGAACTCTATTGCTACGATACTTAGACATCTGGAAACGCTATTTCCTAGAAAGGAAGTGTCGCATTTACATTCATTTGAAGTGTAGCGGAGGAATACATAACACTTCGCAGTGAATGTTATATCTTATCTTGAGAGACATAGAAATGAGATGCGATATCGCGTTTTGAGATGCATTAGAACTCTATTGCTACGATTCGCAGACGTCTGGAAACGCTATTTCCTAGCATGGAAGTATCGCATTTACATTCTTGTGAAAGGAATACGAGGTATACATGACACTTCGCAATGAATATTATATCATCATGAAACATAGAAATGAGATGCGAAGTCTCGTTTTAAGAAGCATTAGAATCCTATTGTTTCTATACGTAGACATCTGGAAGCGCTATTTCCTAGCAAGGAACTGTCGCAGTTACATTCTTTTGAAGTGAATACGAGTTATACATGACACTTCGCAACGTATATTATATCTCATCATGACACATAGAAATGAGATGCGATATCGCGTTTTAGGATGCGTTAGAACCCTATTGCTACGATTCGTAGACATCTGCAAACTCTATTTCCTAGCAGGGAAGTGTCGCATTTACATTCTTTTGAAGAGAATACGAGGTTTACATGACACTTCGCAATGAATATTATACCTTATCACGAATCATAGAAATGAGATGCGATATCGCGTTTTAGGAAGCGCTAGAACTCTATTGCTACGATACGTAGACATCTGCAAACGCTATTTCCTAGCAAGGAAGTGTCGCATTTACATTCCTTTGAAGTGAATACGGGGTATACATAACACTCCACAGTGAATATTATACCTTATCACGAATCATAGAAATGAGATGCGATATCGCGTTTTAGGAAGCGTTAGAACTCTATTGCTACGATACGTAGACATCTGCAAACGCTATTTCCTAGCAAGGAAGTGTCGCATTTACATTCCTTTGAAGTGAATACGGGGTATACATAACAATCCACAGTGAATATTATACCTTATCACGAATCATAGAAATGAGATGCGATATCGCGTTCTAGGAAGCGTTAGAACTCTATTGCTACGATACGTAGACATATGCAAACGCTATTTCCTAGCAAGGAAGTGTTGCATTTACATTCTTTTGAAGTGAATACGAGGTATACCTAACACTCCACAGTGAATATTATATCTTATCATGAAATATAGAAATGAGATACGCTACGGCGTTTTATCAAGCATTTCAAATCTATTGCTGCGATACATAGATAACTGCAAACTCTATTTCCTAGCAAGGAAGTGTCGCATTTACATTCTTTTGAAGTGAATACGAGGTATACATAACGCTCTACAATGAATATTATATCTTGTCATGAAACATAGAAATGAGATGCGATATCGCGATTTAAAAGGCTTTAGAAATCTATTGGGCCGATACGTAAACATCGCGACATCGCGTTTTAAGAAGCATTAGAACACTATTGCTTCGATACGTAGACAACTGTAAACGCTATTTCTTAGCAAGCAAGTGTCGCATTTACATTCATTTGAAGTGAATACGAGGTGTACATGACACTTCGCAATGAATATTATATCACATCATGATACATAGAACTGGGATGCGAAGTCTCGTTTTAAGAAGCATTAGAACCCTATTGTTTCTATACGTAGACATCTGGATACGCTATTTCCTAGCTAGGAAGTGTCGCATTTACATTCTTTTGAAGTGAATACGAAGTATACACGACACTTCGCAATGAATTATATCTTATCATGAAACATAGAAATGAGATGCGATATGACGATTTAAGAAGCATTATATATGTATATATTGCATGCTAATAATACATTATATATGTATTATATTGTTTCGATAGGTAGACATCTGCAAACGCTATTTCCAAGCAAGGAAGTGTCGCATTTACATTCATTTGAAGTGTATGCGATGTATACATGACACTTCGCAATGAATAGTATATCTTATAATGAAACATGGAAATGGGGAGCGATATGGCGATTTAAGAATCATTAGAACTCTGTTGCTACGATACGTCGACATCTGCATATGCTATTTCCTAGAAAGGAAGCATCGCATTTTCATTCTTTTGAAGTGAATACGAGGTATGCATGACAATTCGCAATGAATATTATATCTTATCATGAAAAATCGAAATGAGATGCGATATCGCGATTAAAGAAGTATTAGAACTCTATTGCTCCGATACGTAGACATCATGCAAGCGCTATTTCCTAGAATGGAAGTGTCGCATTCACATTCTTTTGAAGTGAAAACGAGGAATACATGACACTTCGCAATGAATATTATATCTCACCATAAAACATAAAAATGAGGAGCGACATCTTGTATTAAGAAGCATAAGAAATCTATTGCTTCGATACGTAGACATCTGCAAACGATATTTCCTAGCGAGGAAGTGTCGCAGTTACGTTCTTTTGAAGTGTGGACGAGGAATACATAACACTTCGCAATGAATAATATATCTTTTCATGAAACGTTGAAATGAGATGCGATACCTCGATTTAAGAAGCATTAGAAGTCTATTCCTTCGATACGGAGACATCTGCAAACGCTATTTCCTAGGAAGGGAGTGTCGCATTTACATTCCTTTGAAGTGAATACGGGGTATACATAACACTCCACAGTGAATATTATACCTTATCACGAAACATAGAAATGAGATGCGACATCTCGTCTTAGGAAGCATTAGAACTCTATTGCCTCGATTCGTAGGCATCTACAAACGCCACTTCCTGGCAAGGAACCGACGCATTTACATTCTTTTGAAGTGAACACGAGGTTTACATAACACTCCACAATGAATATTATATCTTATCTTGAAACGTAGAAATGAGATGCGATATCGCGATTTAAAAAGCATCAGAACTCTATTACTTCTATAAGTAGGCAACTGCAAACGCTATTTCCTAGCAAGGAAGTGTCGCATTTACATTCATTTGAAGTGTATGCGAAGTATACATGACACTTCGCAATGAATATTATATCTTATCATGAAACATAGAAATGAGATGCGATATCGCGATTTAAAGAGCACTAGAAAACTATTGCTACGATACGTAGACATCTGCAAACGCTACTTCCTAGCATGGAAGTGTCGCATTTACATTCTATTGAAGTGAATACGAGGTATACATGACACTTCGCAGTGAAGATTATATCTTATCATGAAACACAGAAATGAGATGCGGTATCGCAATTTAAAACGATTAGAGCCCTATTGCTACTATACGCAGAGATCTGCAAACGCTAATTCCTAGCCAGGAAGTGTCGCATTTACATTCCTTTGAAGTGAATACTGGGTATACTTGACACTTCACAATGAATATTATATATTACCATGAAACATGGTAGTGAGATGCGATATCGCGTTTTAAGAAGCATTACAACTCCATTGCTTCGATACGTAGACATCTGCAAACGCTAATTCCTAGCCAGGAAGTGTCGCATTTACATTCTTTTAAGTGAATACGAGGTAAACACGACACTTCGCAATGAATATTTCATCTTATCATGAAACATAGACATGAGATGCGATATCGCGTATTGAGAAGCATTCGAACTCTATTGCTACGATACGTAGACATCTGCAAACGCTATTTCCTAGCAAGGAAGTGTCGCATTTACATTCTTTTGAAGTGAATACGAGCTATACATAACATTGCACAATGAATATTGTATCTTATCATGAAACATAGAAATGAGATGCGATATCGCGATTTAAGAAGCATTAGTACTCTATTGCTTCGATAAATAGACATCTGAAAACGCAACATCCTAGGAAGGAAGTGTCGCATTTACATTCTTTTGAATTGTATGCGAGGTATACATAACACTCCACTATGAATATTATATCTCATCTCGAAACATAAGAATGAGATGCGATATCGCGATTTAAGAAGCATTAGTACTCTATTGCTTCGATACGTAGACATCTGAAAACGTAATTTCCTAGAAAGGAAGTGTCGCATTTACATTCATTTGAAGTGTAGAAGAGGAATACATAACACTTCGTAATGGATATTATATCTTATCATGAGACATAGAATTGAGATGCGATATCGCGTTTTAAGAAGCTTTAGAACTCTATTGCTACGATACGTAGACATCTGCAGACGCTGTATCCTAGCAAGGAAGTGTCGTATTTACATTCTTTTGAAGTGAATACGAGGTATACATGACACTTCGTAATGAATATTATATCTTATCATGAATCATAGATACGAGATGCGATATCGCGTTTTAAGAAGCGTTAGAACTCATTTTCTACGATACGTAAACATCTGCAAACGCTATTTCCTAGCAAGGAAGTGTCGCATTTACGTTCTTTTGAAGTGAATACGAAGTATACATGACACTTCGCAATGAATATTATATCTCATCATGAAACATTGAAGTGAGATGCTATATCCCGTTTTAAGAAGCATTAGAGCTCTATTGCTTCGATACGTAGACATCTGCAAACGCTGTTCCCCAGCTAGGAAGTGTCGCATTCACATTCTTTTGAGGTGAATACGAGGTACACATATGACTCCAAAATGAATATTATACCTTATCACGGAACATAGAAATGAAATGCGACATCTCGTTTTTAGAAGCACTAGAAATCTATTGTTCCGATACGTAGACATATGCAAACGCTACTTAATAGCAAGAAAGTGTGGCATTTACATTCTTTTGAAGTGAATACGAGGTATACATAACACTCCGCAATGAATATTATACCTTATCACTTACCCTAGGAATGAGATGCGATATCCCGTTTTAAGAAGCATTAGAACTCTATTGCTTCGATACGTAGACATCTGCAAACGCTATTTCCTCGCACGGAAGTGTCGCATTTACATTCTGTTAAGGTGAATACGACGTATACAAACACTCCACAATGAATATTATATCTTATCATGAAACATAGAAATAGGATGCGATACGGCGATTTAAGATGCATTATAACACCAGCGCTCCGATACGTAAACACCTGCGAACGCTATTTCCTAGCAAGGAAGTGTCACATTTACATTCATTTGAAGTGTATGCGAGGTATACATGACACTTCGCAATGAATATTATATCTTATGGAACATAGGAATGAGATGTGATTTCGCCTTTTAAGAAGCATTAGTACTCCATTCCTACGAAACGTAGACACCTGCAGGCGCTACTTCCTAGCAAGGAAGTGTCGCATTTACATTCTTTTGAAATGAATACGAGGTATACATAACACTCCACAATGAATATTATATCTTATCACGAAACAAAGGAATGAGATGCGATATCGCGATTTAAGATGCTTTTGAACTCTATTGCTTCGATGCGTAGACATCTGGAAACGCTATTTCCTAGCAAGGTTGTGGAGCATTTACATTCTTTTGGAGTGTGGACCAGGTACGCATAGCCCTTCGCAATGAATATTATATTTTATCATGAATCATAGGAATGAGAAGCGATATCGCGTTTTAAGGGGCATTATAATTCTATTGCTTCGATACGTAGACATCTGGAAACGCTATTTCCTTGCAAGGAAGTGTACCATTTACACTCTTTTGAAGTGTAGACGGGGTATACATAACTCTTGACATTGAATATTATATCTTACCATGAAACATAGAAATGAGATGCGATATCACGATTTAAATAGCATTAGAAATCTATTGCTACGATACCTAGACATCTGCAAAAGCTATTTCCTAGCAAGGAAGTGCCGCATTTACATTCTTTTGAAGTAAATACGAGGAATACATGACACTTCGTAATGGATGTTATATCTTATCATGAGACATAGAAATGAGATGCAATATCGCGTTTTAAGAAGCTTTAAAACTCTATTGCTTCGATACGTAGACACCTGGAAACGTAATTTCCTAGAAAGGAAGTGTCGCATTCACATTCATTTGTCGTATAGAGGAGGAATACATAACGCTTCGCAATGAATATTATATCTTATCATGAAACGTTGAAATGAGGTGCGATATCTCGGTTTAACAAGCTTTAGAACTCTATTGCTTCGATACGCAGACATCTGCAAACGCTATTTCCTTGCGAGGAAGTTTCGCATTTACATTCTTTTGAAGTGAACAAGAGGTATACGTGACACTTCGTAATGAATATTATATCTTATCATGAAACATAGAAACGAGATGCGATATCGCATTTTAAGAATCATTAGAACTCTATTGCTACGATACATAGACATCTGCAAATGCTATTTCCTGGCGAGGAAGTTCCGCATTACATTCTTTTGAAGTGAATACGAGGTATACATGACACTTCGCAATGAATATTATACCTTATAACGAAACATAGGAATGAGATGCGATATCGCGTTTTGAGAAGCATTAGAGCTCTACTGCTTCTATACGGAGACACCTGCAAACGCTATTTCCTAGCAAGGAAGTGTCGCATTACATTCTTTTGAAGTGAATAGGAGGTATACATGACACTTAGCAATGAATATTATATCTTATCATGAAACATAGAAAGGAGATGCGATATCGCGTTTTAAGAAGTATTAGAACACTATTTCTTCGATACGTAGTCATCTGCAAACGCTATTTCCTAGCAATGAAGTGCCGCATTTACATTCATTTGAAGTATATGCGAGGTATAAGTGACACATCGCAATGATTATTTTATCTTACCGTGAAACATAGAAATGAGATGCGATATTACGTTTTAAGAATCATTAGAACTCTATTGCTTCGATACGGAGACATCTGCAAACGCTATTTCCTGGCAAGGAAATGTCGCATTTACATTCATTTGATGTGTATCCGAGACATACATGACATTTCGCATTGAATATTATATCTTATCATGAAACATAGAAATGATATGCGATATCGCGTTTTGAGAAGCATTAGAACTCTATTCCTACGTTACGTGGACATTTGCAAACGCCATTTCCTAGGAAGGAAGTGTCGCATTTACATTCTTTTGGAGTGAGTACGAGGTATACATATCACTCCACAATGCATATTATATCTTATCATGAAACGTAGAAATGAAATGCGATATCGCGATTTAAAAAGCAATAGAAATCTATTGCTACCGTACGTAGACATCTGCAAACGCTATTTAATAGCATGGAAGCGTCGCACTTACATTCTTTTGAAGTGATTACGAGGAATATATGACACTTCGCAATAAAAATATTATATCTAGCCAGGAAACATAGAAATGAGATGCGATATCGCGATTCAAGAAGCACTAGAACACAATTGCTTCGATACGGAGACAGCAAACGCTACTTCCTAGCAAGGTAGTGCCGCATTTACATTCTTTTGAAGTGAGTACGAGGTATACATAACACTCCACAATGATTATTATATCTTATTACGAAACATAGAAATGAGATGCGATAACGCGATTTAAGAAGCACTAGAACTCTATGCTACGATACGAAGACATCTGCAAACGCTATTTCCCACCAAGGAAGTGTCGCATTTACATTCTTTTGAGGTGAATACGAGGTATACATAACACTCCACAATGATTATTATATCTTATCGTGAAACATAGAATTGAGATACGATATTGCGAATTAAGAAGCATTAGAAATCTATCGCTTCGATATGTAGACATCTGCAAACACTATTTCCTAGCAAGGAAGAGTCGCATTTACATTCATTTGAAGTGTATGCGAGGTATACATGACACTTCGCAATGAATATTATATCTTATCATGAAACATAGAAATGAGATGTGATATCGCGTAATAAGAAGCATTAGAACCCTGTTGCTACGATACGTAGATATCTGGAAACGCTATTTCCTAGAAAGGAAGTGTCGCATTTACATTCGTTTGAAGTGAATACGAGGTATACATGACACTCCACAATTAATAATATCTCATCCTGAAACATAGAAATGAGGAGCGATATCGCGGTTTAAGAAGCATTAGAACTCTATTGCTACGATACGTAGATATCTGGAAACGCTATTTCCTAGCAAGGAAGTGTCGCATTTACATTCTTTTGAAGTGAATACGTGGTATACATGATACTTCGCAATGAATATTATATCTTATCATGAAACATAGAAATGTGATGCGATATCGCGTATTAAGAAGCATTACAACTATATTGCTTCGATACGTAGACATCTGGAAACGCATTTTCCTAGCATGGAAGTGTGGTACTTACAATCTTTTGAAGTGCTGACGAGGTACACAAGGAAGTATGGCATTTACAATCTTCTGAAGGGCAGACGTGGTATACATAACACTTCGCAATGACTATTATATCGTATCATGAAACATAGAAATGAGATGCGATATCGCTATTTATGAAGCATTAGAAATCTATTGCTTCGGTACGTAGACATCTGCAAACGCTACTTCCTAGCAAGGAAGTGTCGCATTTACATTCTTTTGAACCGAATACGAGGTATACATGAAACTTCGCCATGAGTATTATACCTTATCATGAAAAATAGAAATGAGATGCGATATCACGTTTTATGAAGCATTAGAACACTATTGCTTCTATACGTAGACATCTGCAAACGCTATTTCCTAGCAAGGAAGTGTCATATTTACATTCACTTGAACTGAATACGAGGTAAACATGACACTTCGCAGTGAATATTATATCTTGTCATGAAACATAGAAATGAGATGCTTTAACCCGATATAAGAAGCATAAAACTCTATTTCTTCGATACGTAGACATCTGCAAACGTTACTTCCTAGCAAGGAAGCGTCGCACTTACATTCATCTGATGTGTATACGATGTACACGTAACACTTCGCAATGAGTATTGTATCTTATCATGAAACATAGAAATGAGATGCAATTTCGCGGTTCAAGAAGCATTAGAACTCTATTCCTTCGATACGTAAACAATTGCAAACGCTACTTCCTAGCAAGGAAGTGTCGCACTTACAGTCATTTGAAGTGTGGACGAGGAATACATAACACTTCGTAATGAATATTATATCTTATCATGAAACATAGAAATGAGATGCTATATCGCGTTTGAAGAAGCATTAGAACTAAATTGCTACTATACGTAGACATCTGGAAACGCTATTTCCTAGCAAGGAAGTGTCGCATTTACATTCTTTCGAAGTGAATACGAGGTATATATGACACTCCACTATGAATATTATATCTTATCATGAAACATAGAAATGTGATGCGATATCGCGATTTAAGAAGCATTAGAACTCTATTGCTTCGATACGTAGACATCTGCAAACGCTACTTCCTAGCAAGGAAGTGTCGCGTTTACATTCTTTTGAAGTGAATACGAGGCATACGTGACACTTCGCAATGAATACTATATCTTATCATGAAACATAGAAGTGAGATGCGATATCCTGTTTTAAGAAGCATTAGAACTCCATTGCTACGATACGTAGATATCTGGAAATGCTATTTCCTAGAAAGAAAGTGTCGAATTTACATTCTTTTGAAGTGAATACGAGGTATATATGACACTCCACAATGAATATTATATCTTATCATGAAACATAGAAATGTGATGCGATATCGCGATTTAAGAAGCATTAGAACTCTATTGCTTCGATACGTAGACATCTGCAAACGCTACTTCCTAGCAAGGAAGTGTCGCATTTACATTCTTTTGAAGTGAATACGAGGTATACATGAAACTTCGCAATGAGTATTATACCTTATCATGAAAAATAGAAATGAGATGCGATATCACGTTTTATGAAGCATTAGAACTCTATTGCTTCGATACGTTGACATCTGCAAACGCTATTTCCTGGCAAGGAAGTGTCGCATTTACATTCTTTTGAAGTCTATGCGAGGTATACATGACGCATCGCAATGAATATTATATCTTATCATGAAACATAGAAATGAGATGTGATATCGCGTAATAAGAAGCATTAGAACTCTGTTGCTACGATACGTAGATATCTGGAAACGCTATTTCCTAGAAAGGAAGTGTCGCATTTACATTCGTTTGAAGTGAATACGAGGTATACATGACACTCCACAATTAATAATATCTCATCCTGAAACATAGAAATGAGGAGCGATATCGCGGTTTAAGAAGCATTAGAACTCTATTGCTACGATACGTAGATATCTGGAAACGCTATTTCCTAGCAAGGAAGTGTCGCATTTACATTCTTTTGAAGTGAATACGTGGTATACATGATACTTCGCAATGAATATTATTTCTTATCATGAAACAGAACTGAGGTGCGATATCGCGTATTAAGAAGCATTACAACTATATTGCTTCGATACGTAGACATCTGGAAACGCAATTTCCTAGCATGGAAGTGTGGTACTTGCAATCTTTTGAAGTGCTGACGAGGTACACAAGGAAGTGTGGCATTTACAATCTTCTGAAGGGCAGACGTGGTATACATAACACTTCGCAATGACTATTATATCGTATCATGAAACATAGAAATGAGATGCGATATCGCTATTTATGAAGCATTAGAAATCTATTGCTTCGGTACGTAGACATCTGCAAACGCTACTTCCTAGCAAGGAAGTGTCGCATTTACATTCTTTTGAACCGAATACGAGGTATACATGAAACTTCGCCATGAGTATTATACCTTATCATGAAAAATAGAAATGAGATGCGATATCACGTTTTATGAAGCATTAGAACACTATTGCTTCTATACGTAGACATCTGCAAACGCTATTTCCTAGCAAGGAAGTGTCATATTTACATTCACTTGAACTGAATACGAGGTATACATGACACTTCGCAGTGAATATTATATCTTGTCATGAAACATAGAAATGAGATGCTTTATCCCGATATAAGAAGCATAAAACTCTATTTCTTCGATACGTAGACATCTGCAAACGTTACTTCCTAGCAAGGAAGCGTCGCACTTACATTCATCTGATGTGTATACGATGTACACGTAACACTTCGCAATGAGTATTGTATCTTATCATGAAACATAGAAATGAGATGCAATTTCGCGGTTCAAGAAGCATTAGAACTCTATTCCTTCGATACGTAAACAATTGCAAACGCTACTTCCTAGCAAGGAAGTGTCGCACTTACAGTCATTTGAAGTGTGGACGAGGAATACATAACACTTCGTAATGAATATTATATCTTATCATGAAACATAGAAATGAGATGCTATATCGCGTTTGAAGAAGCATTAGAACTAAATTGCTACTATACGTAGACATCTGGAAACGCTATTTCCTAGCCAGGAAGTGTCTCATTTGCATTCATTTGAAGTGTATGCGAGGTATACAAGACACTTCGCAATGAATATTATATCTTATCATGAAACATACTAATAAAGTGCGATGTCGCGTTCTAAGAGGGATTAGAAATCTATTGCTACGATGCGTAGACATCTGTGAGCGCTATTTCCTAGCAAGGAAGTGTCGCATTTACATTCTTTTGAAGTGAGTACGAGGTATACATAACACTCCACAATGATTATTATATCTTATTACGAAACATAGAAATGAGATGCGATAACGCGATTTAAGAAGCACTAGAACTCTATGCTACGATACGAAGACATCTGCAAACGCTATTTCCTTGCAAGGAAGTGTCGCATTTACATTCTTTTGAGGTGAATACGAGGTATACATAACACTCCACAATGAATATTATATCTTATCGTGAAACATAGAAATGAGATACGATATCGCGATATAAGATGCATTAGAACTTTATTGCTTCGATACGTAGACATCTGCAAACGCTATTTCCTAGCAAGGAAGTGTCTCATTTACATTCATTTGAAGTGAATACGAGGAATACATGAAACTTCGCTATGAATATTCTACCTTATCATGAAACATCGAAATCGGATGCGATATGGCGATTTAAGAAGCATTAGAACTCTGTTGCTCCGAGAGATAGACATCTGCAAACACTATTCCCCTCCAAGCAAGTGTCGCATTTATATTCATTTGAAGTGTAGTCGAGATATACATAACACTGCACAATGAATATTATATCTCATCACGAAAAATAGGAATGAGATGCGATATCGCGAATTACGAAGCATTAGAAAACTATTGCTTCGATACGTAGACATGTGCAAAAGCTATTTCCTAGCAAGGAAGTGTCGCATTTACATTGTTTTGAAGTGAATACGATGTATACATGACACTTCGCAATGAATATCATATCTTATCATGAAACATAGAAATGAGATGCGATATCCCGATTTAAGAAGCATTAGTACTCTACTGCTTCGATGCGTAGACATATGGAAACGCTATTTCCTAGCAAGGAAGTGTGGTATTTACATTCATTTGAAGTGTATGGGTGGTATTAGTGACACTTCGCAACGTGTATTATATCTTATCATGGAACATAGAAATGAGATGCGATATCGCGTACTAAGAAGCACTAGAACTCTATTGCTACGATACGTAGACATCTGCAAACGCTATCTCCTAGCAAAGGAAGTGCCGCATTCACTTTCTTTTGATGTGAGTACGAGGTATACATGACACTTCGCAATGAATATTATACCTTATCATGAAACATTGAAATGAGATGCGATGTCGCGTTTTGAGAAGCATTAGAACCCTATTCCTACGATAAGTAGACATCTGCAAACGCTATTTCCTAGCTAGGAAGTGTCGCATTTACATTTTTTTGAAGTGCATACAAGGTATACATATCACTGCACAATGAATATTATATCTTATCATGAAACATAGAAATTAGATGCGATATCGCTATATAAGAAGCATTAGAACACTATTTGTTCGAAATGTAGACATCTGTAAACGCTACTTCCTTGCAAGGAAGTGTCGCATCTACATCCTTTTGAAGTGAATACGAGGTATACATGACACTTCGCAATGAATATTATATTTTATCATGAAACATAGAAATGAGATGCGATATCTCGTTTTAAGAAGTATTAGAACTCTGTTGCTTCTATACGTATACATCTGCCATCGCTATTTCCTATCAGGAAAGTGTCACATTTACATTCATTTGAAGCGTATGCGAGGCTTACAAGACACTTCGCACTGAATATTATATTTCATAATGAAACATAGAAATGATTTGCGATATCGCGATTTAAGAAGGAATAGAACACTATTGCTTCGATACGTAGACATCTGCAAACGCTACTTCCTAGCAAGGAAGTGTCGCATTTACATTCTTTTGAAGTGAATACGAAGTATACATGACACTCCGCGATGAATATTATATCTTATCCTAAAACATAGAAATGAGATGCGATATCTCGTTTTAAGAAACATTAGAACTCTATTGCTACGATACGTAGATATCTGCAGATGCTATTTCCTAGGAAGGCAGTGTCGCATTTACATTCTTTTGAAGTGAATACGAGGTATACATAACACTGCACAATGAATATTATATCTTATCATGAAACATAGAAATGAGATGCCATACGGCGATTTACGAAGCATTAGAACTCTATTGCTACGATACATAGACATCTGCAGACGCTATTTCCTAGCAAGGAAGTGTCGCATTTACATTCTTTTGAAGCGAATACGAGGTATACATAACACAGCACAATGAATATTATATCTTATCGTGAAACATAGGAATGGGATGCGATATCGCGATTTAAGATGCATTGGAACTCTATTGCTTCGATACGTAGATATCTGCAAACGCTATTTCCCAGTAAGGGTGTGTCGCACTTACCTTCTTTTGAAGTGAATACGATGTATACATGACACTCCACAATGAATATTATCCCTTATCATGAAGCATATAAATCCGGAGCGATTTCGCGTTTTAAGAAGCATCAGAAATCTATTTCTTCGAAATGTAGACATCTGTAAACGCTACTTCCTTGCAAGGAAGTGTCGCATCTACATCCTTCTGAAGTGAATACGAGGTATACATGACACTTCGCAATGAATATTATATCTTATCATGAAACATAGAAATGAGATGCGATATCGCGTTTTAAGAAGCATTAGGACACTATTCCTTCGGTATGTAGATATCTGGAAACGCTATTTCCTATCAAGGAACTGCCTCATTTACATTCATTTGAAGTGTATGCGAGGTATACAAGACACTTCGCAATGAATATTATACCTTATCATGAAACATAGAAATGAGATGCGATATCGCGCTTTGAGAAGCATTGGAACTCTATTCCTACGATACATTGACACCTGCAAACGCTATTTCCTAGCTAGGAAGTGTCACACTTACATTCTTTTGAAGTGAAAACGAGGTATACATAACACTCCACAATGAATATTATATCTCATCATGAAACATAGTAATAAGATGCGATATCGCGTTCGAAGAAGGATTAAAACTCTATTCCTATATTCGTAGATATCAGCAGACGCTATATCCTAGCAAGGATGTGTCGCATTTACATTCTTTTGAAGTGATGACGAGGTATACATAACACTCCACAATGAATATTATATCTTATCATGAAACGTAGAAATGAGATACGATATCGCGATTTAAGGAGCATTAGAACTCTATTGCTTCGATACGTAGACGTCTGTAAACGCTACTTCCTAGCAAGGAAGTATCGCATTTACATTCTTTTGAAGTGAATACGAAGTATACATGACACTTCGCAATGAATATTATACCTTATCATGAAACATAGAAATGAGATGCGATATCGCGCTTTGAGAAGCATTGGAACTCTATTCCTACGATACATTGACACCTGCAAACGCTATTTCCTAGCTAGGAAGTGTCACACTTACATTCTTTTGAAGTGAAAACGAGGTATACATAACACTCCACAATGAATATTATATCTCATCATGAAAGATAGAAATGAGATGCGATATCGCGATTTAAGAAGCACAAGAACTCTATTGCTTCGATACGTAGACATCTGCAAACGCTACTTCCTAGCAAGGATGCGTCGCACTCACATTCTTTTGAAGTGAATACGAAGTACACATGACACTCCGCATTGAATATTATATCTTATCATGAAACATAGAAATGAGATGCGATATCGCGTTTTAAGAAGCATTAGAACTCCATTGCTACGATACATGGACATCTGCGAACGCTATTTCCTAGCAAGGAAGTGTCGCATATACATTCTTTTCAAGTGGCGTCGAGGTGTACACAACACTTCGCAATGAATATTATATATTGTCATGAAACATAGAAATGAGATGCGATATCGTCTTCTAAGAAGCATTAGAACTATATTGTTTCGATACGTAGACATCTGGATACGTTATTTCCTAACAAGGAAGTGTCGCATTTACATTCTTTTGAAGTGAATACGAAGTATACATGACACTCCGCGATGAATATTATATCTTATCCTACAACATAGAAATGAGATGCGATATCTCGTTTTAAGAAACATTAGAACTCTATTGCTACGATACGTAGATATCTGCAGATGCTATTTCCTAGGAAGGAAGTGTCGCATTTATATTCTTTTGAAGTGAATACGAGGTATACATAACACTGCACAATGAATATTATATCTTATCATGAAACATAGAAATGAGATGCGATATCGTGTTTTGAGATGCATTAGGACTCTATTGCTTCGATACGTAGACATCTGCCAACGCTATTTCCTAGCAAGGAAGTGTCGCACTTACATTCTTTTGAAGCGAATACGAGGTATACATAACACAGCACAATGAATATTATATCTTATCGTGAAACATTGAAATGAGATGCGATATCGCGATTTAAGATGCATTGGAACTCTATTGCTTCGATACGTAGATATCTGCAAACGCTATTTCCTAGTAAGGGTGTGTCGCACTTACCTTCTTTTGAAGTGAATACGGGGTATACATAACACTGCACAATGAATATTATAGCTTATCATGAAACATAGAAATGAGATGCGATATGACGATTTAAGAAGCATTAGAACTCTATTGCTTCGATACGTAGACATCTGCAAACTCTATTTCCAAGCAAGAAAGTGTCGCATTTACAATCATTTGAAGTCTAGACGAGATATACATAACACTGCACAATGAATATTATATCTTATCATGAAACATAGAAATGAGATGCGATATGGCGATTTAAGAAGCAATAAAACTCTATAGCTTGGATACGTAGACATCTGCAAACGCTATTTCCTAGCAAGGAAGTGTCGCATTTACATTCATTTGAAGTGTATGCGAGGTATACATAACACTGCCCAATGAATATTATATCTTATCATGAGACATAGAAATGAGATGCGATATAGCGAATTAAGAAGCATTAGAACTCTATTGCTTCGATACGTAGAAATCTGCAGTCGCCATTGCCTAGCAAGGAAGTGTCGCATATACGTTCGTTTGATGTTGATACGAGGTATACATAACACTCCACAATGAATATTATGTCTTATCACCAAACATAGAAACGTGATGCGATATTGCGTTTTAAGACGCATTAGAAATCTATTGCTTCCATACGTAGACATCTGCCAACGCTAATTCCTAGCAAGAAAGTTTCGCAGTTAAAATAATTTGAAGCATATGCGAGGTATAGAAGACACTTCGCAAGGAATATTATATATTATACTGAAACATAGAAGTGAGATGCGATATCGCGTTTTAAGAAGCACTAGAAATCTATTGTTTCGATACGTAGACATCTGCAAACGCTATTTCATGGCAAGGAAGTATCGCATTTACATTCTTTTTCAGTGAATACGAAGTATACATGACACTCCGAAATGAATTTTATATCTTATCATAAAACATATAAATGAGACGCAATATGTCGATTTAAGTAGCATTAGAACTCTATTGCTTCGATACGTAGACATCTGCAAACGCTATTTCCAAGCAAGGAAGTGTCGCATTTACATACTTTTGAAGTGAGTACGAAGTATACATGACACTTCGCAATGAATATTATATCTTATCATAAAACATAGAAATGAGATGCGATATCTCGTTTTTAGAAGCATTAGAACTCTGTTGCTACGATACGTAGACATCTGCAGACGCTATTTCCTAGCAAGGAAGTGTCGCATTTACATTCTTTTGAAGAGAGTACGAGGTATACATAACACTCCACAATGAATATTATATCTTATCATGAAGCATATAAATGTGGAGCGATTTCGCATTTTAAGAAGCATTAGAACACTATTGCTACGATACGTTGACATCTGCAAATGCTAGTTCCTAGCAAGCAAGTGTCGCATTTTCAATATTTTGATGTGAATACGAGGTATACATAACAATCCACAATGAATATTATATCTTATCATGAATCATAGAAGTGAGATGCGATATGGCGATTTAAGAAGTATTAGAACTCTACTGTTTCGATACGTAGACATCTGCAAACGCCACTTCCTTGCAAGGAAGTGTCGCATTTACATTCTTTTGATGTGAGTACGAGGTATACGTAACACTCCACAATGAATATCTAATCATGAAGCATATAAATGTGGAGCAATTTCGCGTTTTAAGATGCATTAGATCTCTATTGCTACGATACGGAGACATCTTCTTTGCAAGGAAGTATCGCATTTACATTCATCTGATGTGTATGGGAGGTACACATAACACTCCACAATGAATGTTATATCTTATCATGAAACATAGAAATGAGATGCGATATGACGATTTAAGAAGCATTAGAACTCTATTGCTTGGATACGTAGACATCTGCAAACGCTACTTCCTAGCAGGGAAGTGTCGCATTTACATTCATTTGAAGTGTATGCGAGGTATACATAACACTCCACAATGAATATTATATCTTATCTCGAAACATTGGAATGAGATGCGATATCGCAATTTAAAAAGCATTACAACCCTATTGCTTCGATACGTAGACATCTGCAATCGCAACTTCCTAGCTAAGAAGTATCGCATTTACATTCTTTTGAAGTGAATAAGAGGTATACATGACACTTCGCAATGAATATTATATCTTATCATGAGACATAGAAATGAGATGCGATACCTCGATTTAAGAAGCATTAGAACCCTATTGCTTCGATACGCAGACATCTGCAATCGCTATTTCCGAGCAGGGAAGTGTCGCATTTACATTCATTTGAATTGTATGCGAGGTATACATAACACTCCACAATGAATATTATATCTTATCTCGAAACATTGGAATGAGATGCGATATCGCAATTTAAAAAGCATTACAACCCTATTGCTTCGATACGTAGACATCTGCAAACGCAACTTCCTAGCTAAGAAGTATCACATTTACATTCTTTTGAAGTGAATAAGAGGTATACATGACACTTCGCAATGAATATTATATCTTATCATGAGACATAGAAATGAGATGCGATACCTCGATTTAAGAAGCATTAGAACCCTATTGCTTCGATACGCAGACATCTGCAATCGCTATTTCCGAGCAGGGAAGTGTCGCATTTACATTCAATTGAAATGAATACGAGGTATGCATAACACTGCACAATGAATATTATATATTATCATGAAACACAGAAATGAAATGCGATATCGCGTTTAAAGAAGCTTTAGAACTCTATTGCATCAATACGGAGACATCTGGATACGTAATTTCCTAGAAAGGAAGTGTCGCCTTTTAATTCGTTTGAAGTGTATGCGTGGTATAAAAGACACTTCAGAATGAATATTATATCTTATCATGAAACATAGAAATGAGATGCGATATCGCGTTTTGAAAAGATTTAGAACCCTAATGCTACCATACGCAGACATCTGTAAACACTATTTCCTTTCAAGGAAGTGTCGTATTTACATTCTTTTGAAGAGAATACGAGGTATACATGACACTCCGTAATGAATATTATATCTTATCATGAAACATAGAAATGAGATGCGATATAGCGATTTAAGAAGAATGAGAACTCTATTGCTTCGATACGTAGACATCTGCAAACGCTACTTCCAAGCAAGGAAGTGCCGCATTTACATTCATTTGATGTGTATGCGAGGTATACATGACACATCGCAATGAATATTATATCATAAATGAAACATAGAATTGAGATGCGATATGGCGATTTAAGAAGCATTAGAACTCTATTGCTACGTTACGGAGACATCTGCAAACGCTACTTCCTAGCAAGGAAGTGTCGCATTTACATTCTTTTGGATGGAATACGAGGTATACATGACAATTCGCAATGAATATTATACCTTATCATGAAACATCGAAATGGAATGCGATATGGC
The DNA here is from genome assembly GCF_050948175.1 of Xylocopa sonorina. Lineage (NCBI taxonomy): Eukaryota > Metazoa > Arthropoda > Insecta > Hymenoptera > Apidae > Xylocopa > Xylocopa sonorina. Next base: position 1,705,723 of record NW_027490120.1, read on the forward strand.
GATTTAAGAAGCATTTGAACTCTATTGCTTCGATACGTAGACAACTGCAAACGCTATTTCATAGCAAGGAAGTGTCGCATTTGCATTCATTTGAAGTGTATCCGAGGTATACATGACACTTCATATTGAATATTATATTTTATCATGGTGCATAGAAATGAGATGCGATATCGCGTTTTGAGAAGCATTAGAAATCTACTGCTTCGATACGTAGATATCTGCAAACGCTACTTCCTAGCAAGGAAGTGTCGCATTTACATACAATTGAAGTGTTTGCGAGGTATACATGACACTTCGCAATGAATATTATATCTTATCATGATACATAGAAATGAGCAGCTATATCGCGTTTGAAGATGCATTAGAACTCTATTGCTTCGGTATGTAGATATCTGGAAACGCTATTTCCTAGCAAGAAAGTGTTGCACTTACATTCTCTTGAAGTGTAGACAAGGTACACATAACACTTCGCATGAATATTATATCTTAGCATGAAACTTACAAATGAGATGCGATATCGCGTTTTAAGAGGCTGTAGAACTGTATTTCTTCGAGACGTAGACATCTGGAAACGCATTTGCTAGCAAGGAAGTGTGGCATTTACATTATGTTGAAGTGTAGACGAGGTATACATAACACTTCGCAATGAATATTATATGTTATCATAAGACATAGAAATGAGATGCGATATCGCGATTTAAGAAGCATTAGAACTCTATTGCTTCGATACGTAGACATGTGCAAACTCTATTTCCTGACAAGGTAGTGTTGCGTTTACATTGTTTTAAAGTGCCGACGATGTATACATAACACTTCGCAATGAATATTACATCTTATCATGAGATATTGAAATTAGATGAGATGTCGCGTTTTTAGAAGCATTACAACTTTATTGCTTGGATACGTAGACATCTGGTAACGCATTTCCTAGACCGGATGTGTGGCATTTTCATTCTTTTGAGGTTTAGACAAGGTATATGTAACACTTCGCAATGAATACTATATCTTATCATAAAACATAAAAATGAGATGCGACATCTCGTTTTAAGAAGCATTAGAGCACTATTGCTTCGATACGGAGACATCTGCAAACGCTATTTCCTGACAAGGAAGTGTCGTATTTACTTTCTATTGAAGTGAATACGAGGTATACATGCAACTTCGCAATGAATATTATATCTGATCATGAAACATAGAAATGAGATGCGATATCGCGTTTTGAGAAGCATTAGAACTCTTTGCTGTTATACGTAGACTTCTGAAAACGCTATTTCCTAGCAATGAAGTGTCGCATTTACATTCATTTGAAGTGTGTGCGAGGTATAAGTGGCACTTCGCAGTGAATATTATATCCTATCATGAAACATAGGAATGTGATGCGATATCGCGTTTTAAGAAGCATTAGAACTCTATTGCTACGATACGTAGATATCTGCAGACGCTATTTCCTAGCAAGGAAGTGTCGCATTTACATTCCTTTGAAGTGAATCGGAGGTATACATAACACTCCACAATGAATATTATATATTATCATGAAACATAGAAATGGGATGCGATATCGCGTTTTGAGAAGCACTAGAACTCTATTGCTTCTTACGTAGACAATTGCAAACGCTACTTCCTAGCATGGAAGTGTCGCACTTACATTTTTTTGAAAGGAATACGAGGTATACATGACACTTGGCAATGAATATTATATCTTATCATGAAACATAGAAATGTGGTGCGATATGGCGCTTTAAGAAGCATTAGAACACTATTGCCTCGATACGTAGACATCTGCAAACGCTAGTCCCTAGCAGGGAAGTGTCGTATTTACATTCATTTGAAGTGTAGACGAGATATACATAGCACTGCACAATGAATATTATATCTTATCATGAAACGCAGAAGTGAGTTGCTATATCGCGATTTAAGAAGTATTAGAAATCTATTGCTTCGATACGTAGACATCTGCCATCGCTATATCCTAGCAAGGAACCGTCGCATTTACAATCATTTGAAGTGAACGAGAGGTATACATAACACTGCACAATGAATATTATATCTTATCATGATACATAGAAATGAGATGCGATATCGCGTTTTAAGCTGCATTAGAACTCTATTGCTACGATACGTAGATATCTGCAGACGCTATTTCCTAGCAAGGAAGTGTCGCATTTACATTCCTTTGAAGTGAATCGGAGGTATACATAACACTCCACAATGAATATTATATATTATCATGAAACATAGAAATGCGATGCGATATCGCGTTTTAAAAAGTATTAGAACCCTATTGCTTCGATTCGTAGACATCTGCAAACGCTATTTCCAAGCAAGGAAGTGTCGCATTTACATTCTATTGAAGTGAATACGCGGTATACATAACACTGCACAATGAATATTATAACATATCATGAAACATACAAATGAGGTGCTATATCGCGATCTAAAAAGCATTAGAACTCTTTTGCTCCGATACGTAGACATCTGCAAAAGCTATTTAATAGAAAGGAAGAGTCGCACTCACATTCTCTTGAAGTCAATACGAGGTATACATAACACTCCACAATGAATATTATATCATGTCATAAAATATAGGAAAGAGATGCGATATCACGATACAAGAAGCATTAGAAAACTATTGCTACGATACGTAGACATCTGCAAACACTATTTCCTAGCAAGGAAGTGTTGCATGTATATTCTTTTGAAGTGAATACGAGGTATACCTAACACTCCACAGTGAATATTATATCTTATCATGAAACATAGAAATGAGATGCGCTATGGAATTTTAAGAAGCATTTCAAATCTATTGCTACGATACGTAGATAACTGCAAACTCTATTTCCTAGGAAGGAAGTGTCGCATTTACATACTTTTGAAGTGAATACGAGGTATACATAACACTCTACAATGAATATTATATCTTATCATGAAACATAGAAATGGGATGCGATATCGCGTTTTGAGAAGCACTAGAACTCTATTGCTTCGATACGTAGACAATTGCAAACGCTACTTCTTAGCAAGGAAGTGTCGCATTTACATTCTTTTGAAGTGAATACGAAGTATACATGACACTCCGCAATGAATATTATACCTTATCATAAAACATTGAAATGGGATACGATATCTCGTTTTAAGAAGCATTACTTACTACGACACGTAGACATCTGCAAACGCTATTTCCTAGCAAGGAAGTGTCGTATTTACATTCTTTTGAAGTGAATACGGGGTATACATAACACTGCACAATGAATATTATATCTTATTATGGAACATAGGAATGAGATGCGATATGACAATATAAGAAGCATTAGAACTCCTTTGCTTCGATACGTAGACATCATCAAACGCTATTTCCAAGCAAGGAGGTGTCGCATTTACATTCTTTTGAAGAGGATACAATGTATAAATAACACTCCACAATGAATATTATATCTTATCATGAAACATAGAAATGAGACGCGATATAGCGTTTTGAGAAGCATTAGAACTCTATTGCTACGATACGTAGACATCTGCAAACGTTATTTCCTAGCAAGGAAGTGTCGCATTTACATTCATTTGAAGTAGATGCGAGGTATACATGACGCTTCGCAATGAATATTATATCTTATCATGAAACATAGAAGTGAGATGCGATATGACGATTTAAGAAGCATTAGAACTTTATTGCTTCGATACGTAGACATCTGCAAACGCAATTGCAAGCAAGGAAGGGTCTCATTTACATTCTCTTGAAGTGAATCCGAAGTATACATGACACTCCGCAATGAATATTATATCTTATCATTAAAAATAGAAATGAGATGCGATATCTCGTTTTAAGAATCATTATGACACGCTTGCTACGATACGTAGACATCTGCAAACGCTATTTCCTAGCAGGGAAGAGTCGCATTTACATTCCTCTGAAGTGAATACAAGGTATACATGAATCTTCGCAATGAATATTATTTCTTATCATGAAACACTGAAATGAGATGCGATATCCCGCTTCAAGAAGCATTAGAACTCGATTGCTTCAATACGTAGACATCTGCAATCGCTATTTCCTAGGAAGGAAGTGTCGCATTTATATTCATTTGAAGTGAATGCGAGGTATACAAAACACTGCACAATAAATATTATATTTTATCACGAAACATAGATATGAGATGCCATATCGCGATTTTAGAAGCATTAGAAATCAATTGCTTCGATACATAGACATCTGCAAACGCTATTTCCTAGCAAGCAAGTGTCGCATTTACATTGTTTTGAAATGAATACGAGGTATACATGACACTTCGCAATGAATATTGTATCTTATCATGAAACATACAAATGGGATGCGATATCGCGATCTAAGCAGCATTAGATCTCTATTGCTTCGATACGTAGACATCTGCAAACGCTATTTCCTAGCAAGGAAGTGTCGCATTTACATTCATTTGGAGTGAATACGAGGTATACATTACACTTCGCAATGAATATTGTATCTTGTTATGAGACATAGAAATGAGATGCCATATCACGATTTAAAAAGCATTAGAACTCTATTGCTACTATACGTAGACATCTGCAAATGCCACGTCCTAGCAAGGAAGTGTCGCAATTATATTCATTTGAAGTGCATGCGAGGTATACATGACACTTCGCAATGAATATTATATCTTATAATGACACATAGAAATGAGATGCTATATCGCGTTTTGAGAAGCATTAGAACTCTATTGCTAGGATACGTAGACATCGGCAAACGCTATTTCCTAGCAAGAAAGTGTCGCATTTACATTCTATTGAGGTGAATACGAGGTATACATAAGACTGCACAATGAATATTGTATTTTATCGTGAAACATAGAAATGAGGATCGATTCGCGTTTTAAGAAGCATTAGAACTCTATTGCTACGATACATAGACATCTGCAGACGCTATTTCCTAGCAAGGAAGTGTCGCATTTACATTCTTTGAAGTGAATACGAGGTATATATAACGCTCCACAATGAATATTATATCTTATCATGAAACATAGGAATGAGATGCGATATCGCGTTTTGAGAAGCATTAGAACTCTACTGCTACAATACGTTGACATCTGCAAACGCTATTTCCTAGCAAGGAAGTGTCGTATTTACATTCTTTTGAAGTGAAAACGTGGTATACATTATAAACCGCAATGAATATTATATCTTATCATAAAACGTAGAAATGAGTTGCGATATGGCGATTTAAGAAGCATTAGAACTACATTGCTACGATACATAGATATCTGCAGACGCTATTTCCTAGCAAGGGAGTGTTGCATTTACATTCTTTGAAGTGAATACGAGGTGTACATAACACTCCATAATGAATATTATATCTTGTCATGAAACATAGAAATGAGATGCGATATAGCGTTTTGAGAAGCATTAGAACTCTACTGCTACAATTCGTAGACATTTGCAAACACCATTTCCTAGCAAGGAAGTGTCGTATTTACATTCTTTTGAAGTGAATGCCAGGTATACATAACACTCCACAATGAATATTATATCCTATCATGAGACATAGAATTGAGATGCGATATCGCGTTTTGAGAAGAATTAGAACTCTCTTGATACGATACGTAGACATCTGCAAACGCTGTTTCCTGGCAAGAAAGTATCGTATTTACATTCTTTTGGTGTGAATACGGGGTATACATAACACTGCACAATGAATATTATATCTTATCATGAAACATAGAAATGAGATGCGATATCGCGTTTTAAGAAGCATTAGGACACTATTCCTTCGGTATGTAGATATCTGGAAACGCTATTTCCTATCAAGGAACTGCCTCATTTACATTCATTTGAAGTGTATGCGAGGTATACAAGACACTTCGCAATGAATATTATACCTTATCATGAAACATAGAAATGAGATGCGATATCGCGCTTTGAGAAGCATTGGAACTCTATTCCTACGATACATTGACACCTGCAAACGCTATTTCCTAGCTAGGAAGTGTCACACTTACATTCTTTTGAAGTGAAAACGAGGTATACATAACACTCCACAATGAATATTATATCTCATCATGAAACATAGTAATAAGATGCGATATCGCGTTCGAAGAAGGATTAAAACTCTATTCCTATATTCGTAGATATCAGCAGACGCTATATCCTAGCAAGGATGTGTCGCATTTACATTCTTTTGAAGTGATGACGAGGTATACATAACACTCCACAATGAATATTATATCTTATCATGAAACGTAGAAATGAGATACGATATCGCGATTTAAGGAGCATTAGAACTCTATTGCTTCGATACGTAGACGTCTGTAAACGCTACTTCCTAGCAAGGAAGTATCGCATTTACATTCTTTTGAAGTGAATACGAAGTATACATGACACTTCGCAATGAATATTATACCTTATCATGAAACATAGAAATGAGATGCGATATCGCGCTTTGAGAAGCATTGGAACTCTATTCCTACGATACATTGACACCTGCAAACGCTATTTCCTAGCTAGGAAGTGTCACACTTACATTCTTTTGAAGTGAAAACGAGGTATACATAACACTCCACAATGAATATTATATCTCATCATGAAAGATAGAAATGAGATGCGATATCGCGATTTAAGAAGCACAAGAACTCTATTGCTTCGATACGTAGACATCTGCAAACGCTACTTCCTAGCAAGGATGCGTCGCACTCACATTCTTTTGAAGTGAATACGAAGTACACATGACACTCCGCATTGAATATTATATCTTATCATGAAACATAGAAATGAGATGCGATATCGCGTTTTAAGAAGCATTAGAACTCCATTGCTACGATACATGGACATCTGCGAACGCTATTTCCTAGCAAGGAAGTGTCGCATATACATTCTTTTCAAGTGGCGTCGAGGTGTACACAACACTTCGCAATGAATATTATATATTGTCATGAAACATAGAAATGAGATGCGATATCGTCTTCTAAGAAGCATTAGAACTATATTGTTTCGATACGTAGACATCTGGATACGTTATTTCCTAACAAGGAAGTGTCGCATTTACATTCTTTTGAAGTGAATACGAAGTATACATGACACTCCGCGATGAATATTATATCTTATCCTACAACATAGAAATGAGATGCGATATCTCGTTTTAAGAAACATTAGAACTCTATTGCTACGATACGTAGATATCTGCAGATGCTATTTCCTAGGAAGGAAGTGTCGCATTTATATTCTTTTGAAGTGAATACGAGGTATACATAACACTGCACAATGAATATTATATCTTATCATGAAACATAGAAATGAGATGCGATATCGTGTTTTGAGATGCATTAGGACTCTATTGCTTCGATACGTAGACATCTGCCAACGCTATTTCCTAGCAAGGAAGTGTCGCACTTACATTCTTTTGAAGCGAATACGAGGTATACATAACACAGCACAATGAATATTATATCTTATCGTGAAACATTGAAATGAGATGCGATATCGCGATTTAAGATGCATTGGAACTCTATTGCTTCGATACGTAGATATCTGCAAACGCTATTTCCTAGTAAGGGTGTGTCGCACTTACCTTCTTTTGAAGTGAATACGGGGTATACATAACACTGCACAATGAATATTATAGCTTATCATGAAACATAGAAATGAGATGCGATATGACGATTTAAGAAGCATTAGAACTCTATTGCTTCGATACGTAGACATCTGCAAACTCTATTTCCAAGCAAGAAAGTGTCGCATTTACAATCATTTGAAGTCTAGACGAGATATACATAACACTGCACAATGAATATTATATCTTATCATGAAACATAGAAATGAGATGCGATATGGCGATTTAAGAAGCAATAAAACTCTATAGCTTGGATACGTAGACATCTGCAAACGCTATTTCCTAGCAAGGAAGTGTCGCATTTACATTCATTTGAAGTGTATGCGAGGTATACATAACACTGCCCAATGAATATTATATCTTATCATGAGACATAGAAATGAGATGCGATATAGCGAATTAAGAAGCATTAGAACTCTATTGCTTCGATACGTAGAAATCTGCAGTCGCCATTGCCTAGCAAGGAAGTGTCGCATATACGTTCGTTTGATGTTGATACGAGGTATACATAACACTCCACAATGAATATTATGTCTTATCACCAAACATAGAAACGTGATGCGATATTGCGTTTTAAGACGCATTAGAAATCTATTGCTTCCATACGTAGACATCTGCCAACGCTAATTCCTAGCAAGAAAGTTTCGCAGTTAAAATAATTTGAAGCATATGCGAGGTATAGAAGACACTTCGCAAGGAATATTATATATTATACTGAAACATAGAAGTGAGATGCGATATCGCGTTTTAAGAAGCACTAGAAATCTATTGTTTCGATACGTAGACATCTGCAAACGCTATTTCATGGCAAGGAAGTATCGCATTTACATTCTTTTTCAGTGAATACGAAGTATACATGACACTCCGAAATGAATTTTATATCTTATCATAAAACATATAAATGAGACGCAATATGTCGATTTAAGTAGCATTAGAACTCTATTGCTTCGATACGTAGACATCTGCAAACGCTATTTCCAAGCAAGGAAGTGTCGCATTTACATACTTTTGAAGTGAGTACGAAGTATACATGACACTTCGCAATGAATATTATATCTTATCATAAAACATAGAAATGAGATGCGATATCTCGTTTTTAGAAGCATTAGAACTCTGTTGCTACGATACGTAGACATCTGCAGACGCTATTTCCTAGCAAGGAAGTGTCGCATTTACATTCTTTTGAAGAGAGTACGAGGTATACATAACACTCCACAATGAATATTATATCTTATCATGAAGCATATAAATGTGGAGCGATTTCGCATTTTAAGAAGCATTAGAACACTATTGCTACGATACGTTGACATCTGCAAATGCTAGTTCCTAGCAAGCAAGTGTCGCATTTTCAATATTTTGATGTGAATACGAGGTATACATAACAATCCACAATGAATATTATATCTTATCATGAATCATAGAAGTGAGATGCGATATGGCGATTTAAGAAGTATTAGAACTCTACTGTTTCGATACGTAGACATCTGCAAACGCCACTTCCTTGCAAGGAAGTGTCGCATTTACATTCTTTTGATGTGAGTACGAGGTATACGTAACACTCCACAATGAATATCTAATCATGAAGCATATAAATGTGGAGCAATTTCGCGTTTTAAGATGCATTAGATCTCTATTGCTACGATACGGAGACATCTTCTTTGCAAGGAAGTATCGCATTTACATTCATCTGATGTGTATGGGAGGTACACATAACACTCCACAATGAATGTTATATCTTATCATGAAACATAGAAATGAGATGCGATATGACGATTTAAGAAGCATTAGAACTCTATTGCTTGGATACGTAGACATCTGCAAACGCTACTTCCTAGCAAGGAAGTGTCGCATTTACATTCATTTGAAGTGTATGCGAGGTATACATAACACTCCACAATGAATATTATATCTTATCTCGAAACATTGGAATGAGATGCGATATCGCAATTTAAAAAGCATTACAACCCTATTGCTTCGATACGTAGACATCTGCAATCGCAACTTCCTAGCTAAGAAGTATCGCATTTACATTCTTTTGAAGTGAATAAGAGGTATACATGACACTTCGCAATGAATATTATATCTTATCATGAGACATAGAAATGAGATGCGATACCTCGATTTAAGAAGCATTAGAACCCTATTGCTTCGATACGCAGACATCTGCAATCGCTATTTCCGAGCAGGGAAGTGTCGCATTTACATTCATTTGAATTGTATGCGAGGTATACATAACACTCCACAATGAATATTATATCTTATCTCGAAACATTGGAATGAGATGCGATATCGCAATTTAAAAAGCATTACAACCCTATTGCTTCGATACGTAGACATCTGCAAACGCAACTTCCTAGCTAAGAAGTATCACATTTACATTCTTTTGAAGTGAATAAGAGGTATACATGACACTTCGCAATGAATATTATATCTTATCATGAGACATAGAAATGAGATGCGATACCTCGATTTAAGAAGCATTAGAACCCTATTGCTTCGATACGCAGACATCTGCAATCGCTATTTCCGAGCAGGGACGTGTCGCATTTACATTCAATTGAAATGAATACGAGGTATGCATAACACTGCACAATGAATATTATATATTATCATGAAACACAGAAATGAAATGCGATATCGCGTTTAAAGAAGCTTTAGAACTCTATTGCATCAATACGGAGACATCTGGATACGTAATTTCCTAGAAAGGAAGTGTCGCCTTTTAATTCGTTTGAAGTGTATGCGTGGTATAAAAGACACTTCAGAATGAATATTATATCTTATCATGAAACATAGAAATGAGATGCGATATCGCGTTTTGAAAAGATTTAGAACCCTAATGCTACCATACGCAGACATCTGTAAACACTATTTCCTTTCAAGGAAGTGTCGTATTTACATTCTTTTGAAGAGAATACGAGGTATACATGACACTCCGTAATGAATATTATATCTTATCATGAAACATAGAAATGAGATGCGATATAGCGATTTAAGAAGAATGAGAACTCTATTGCTTCGATACGTAGACATCTGCAAACGCTACTTCCAAGCAAGGAAGTGCCGCATTTACATTCATTTGATGTGTATGCGAGGTATACATGACACATCGCAATGAATATTATATCATAAATGAAACATAGAATTGAGATGCGATATGGCGATTTAAGAAGCATTAGAACTCTATTGCTACGTTACGGAGACATCTGCAAACGCTACTTCCTAGCAAGGAAGTGTCGCATTTACATTCTTTTGGATGGAATACGAGGTATACATGACAATTCGCAATGAATATTATACCTTATCATGAAACATCGAAATGGAATGCGATATGGCGATTTAAGAAGCATTTGAACTCTATTGCTTCGATACGTAGACAACTGCAAACGCTATTTCATAGCAAGGAAGTGTCGCATTTGCATTCATTTGAAGTGTATCCGAGGTATACATGACACTTCATATTGAATATTATATTTTATCATGGTGCATAGAAATGAGATGCGATATCGCGTTTTGAGAAGCATTAGAAATCTACTGCTTCGATACGTAGATATCTGCAAACGCTACTTCCTAGCAAGGAAGTGTCGCATTTACATACAATTGAAGTGTTTGCGAGGTATACATGACACTTCGCAATGAATATTATATCTTATCATGATACATAGAAATGAGCAGCTATATCGCGTTTGAAGATGCATTAGAACTCTATTGCTTCGGTATGTAGATATCTGGAAACGCTATTTCCTAGCAAGAAAGTGTTGCACTTACATTCTCTTGAAGTGTAGACAAGGTACACATAACACTTCGCATGAATATTATATCTTAGCATGAAACTTACAAATGAGATGCGATATCGCGTTTTAAGAGGCTGTAGAACTGTATTTCTTCGAGACGTAGACATCTGGAAACGCATTTGCTAGCAAGGAAGTGTGGCATTTACATTATGTTGAAGTGTAGACGAGGTATACATAACACTTCGCAATGAATATTATATGTTATCATAAGACATAGAAATGAGATGCGATATCGCGATTTAAGAAGCATTAGAACTCTATTGCTTCGATACGTAGACATGTGCAAACTCTATTTCCTGACAAGGTAGTGTTGCGTTTACATTGTTTTAAAGTGCCGACGATGTATACATAACACTTCGCAATGAATATTACATCTTATCATGAGATATTGAAATTAGATGAGATGTCGCGTTTTTAGAAGCATTACAACTTTATTGCTTGGATACGTAGACATCTGGTAACGCATTTCCTAGACCGGATGTGTGGCATTTTCATTCTTTTGAGGTTTAGACAAGGTATATGTAACACTTCGCAATGAATACTATATCTTATCATAAAACATAAAAATGAGATGCGACATCTCGTTTTAAGAAGCATTAGAGCACTATTGCTTCGATACGGAGACATCTGCAAACGCTATTTCCTGACAAGGAAGTGTCGTATTTACTTTCTATTGAAGTGAATACGAGGTATACATGCAACTTCGCAATGAATATTATATCTGATCATGAAACATAGAAATGAGATGCGATATCGCGTTTTGAGAAGCATTAGAACTCTTTGCTGTTATACGTAGACTTCTGAAAACGCTATTTCCTAGCAATGAAGTGTCGCATTTACATTCATTTGAAGTGTGTGCGAGGTATAAGTGGCACTTCGCAGTGAATATTATATCCTATCATGAAACATAGGAATGTGATGCGATATCGCGTTTTAAGAAGCATTAGAACTCTATTGCTACGATACGTAGATATCTGCAGACGCTATTTCCTAGCAAGGAAGTGTCGCATTTACATTCCTTTGAAGTGAATCGGAGGTATACATAACACTCCACAATGAATATTATATATTATCATGAAACATAGAAATGGGATGCGATATCGCGTTTTGAGAAGCACTAGAACTCTATTGCTTCTTACGTAGACAATTGCAAACGCTACTTCCTAGCATGGAAGTGTCGCACTTACATTTTTTTGAAAGGAATACGAGGTATACATGACACTTGGCAATGAATATTATATCTTATCATGAAACATAGAAATGTGGTGCGATATGGCGCTTTAAGAAGCATTAGAACACTATTGCCTCGATACGTAGACATCTGCAAACGCTAGTCCCTAGCAGGGAAGTGTCGTATTTACATTCATTTGAAGTGTAGACGAGATATACATAGCACTGCACAATGAATATTATATCTTATCATGAAACGCAGAAGTGAGTTGCTATATCGCGATTTAAGAAGTATTAGAAATCTATTGCTTCGATACGTAGACATCTGCCATCGCTATATCCTAGCAAGGAACCGTCGCATTTACAATCATTTGAA